>NW_028225181.1:15159624-15197775 GCF_052327205.1 Somniosus microcephalus
GAGAGACTACTTCAGTACTGACTCTCCAACAGTGCAGCGCTCCCTCAGGACTGTCCCTCCGACAGTGCGGCTCTCCCTTAGTACTGCCCCTCCGACAGTGCAGCGCTCCTCAGTACTGCCCCTCCGACAGTGCAGCGCTCCCTCAGGACTGCCCCTCCGACAGTGAAGCGCTCCCTCAGTACTGCCCCTCTGACAGTGCAGCGCTCCCTCAGTACTGCCCCTCCGACAGTGCAGCGCTCCCTCAGTGCTGCCCCTCCCACAGTGCAGCGCTCCCTCAGTACTGTCCCTCCGACAGTGCAGCGCTCCCTCAGTACTGCCCCTCCGACAGTGCAGCGCGCCCTCAGTACTGCCCCTCTGACAGTGCAGCGCTCCCTCAGTACTGCCCCTTCGACAGTGCGACGCTCCCTCAGTAGTGCCCCTCCGACAGTGCAGGGCTCCCTCTGTACTGCCCTCCGACAGTGCGGCGCTCCCTCAGTACTGCCACTCCGACAGTGCCGCACTCCCTCAGTACTGCCCCTCCGACAGTGCAGCGCTCCCTCTGTACTGCCCCTCCGACAGTGCAGCACTCCCTCAGTACTGCCCCTCCGACAGTGCAGCGCTCCCTCAGTACTGCCCCTCTGACAGTGCAGCACTCCCTCAGTACTGCCTCTCCGACAGTGCGGCGGTCCCTCAGTACTGCCCCTCCGACAGTGCGGCGCTCCCTCAGTACTGCCCCTCCGACAGTGCGGCGCTCCCTCAGTACTGCCCCTCCGACAGTGCGGCGTTCCCTCAGTACTGCCCCTCCGACAGTGCGGCGCTCCCTCAGTACCGCCTCTCCGACAGTGCAGCGCTCCCTCAGTACCCCTCCGACAGTGCGGCTCTCCCTTAGTACTGCCTCTCCGACAGTGCAGCGCTCCCTCAGTACTGACCCTCCAACAGTGCAGCACTACTTCAGTGCTGACTCTCCAACAGTGCAGCACTCCCTCAGTACTGTCCCTCCGACAGTGCGGCTCTCCCTCAGTACTGACCCTCCAACAGTGCAGCACTACTTCAGTACTGACTCTCCAACAGTGCAGCGCTCCCTCAGGACTGTCCCTCCGACAGTGCGGCTCTCCCTTAGTACTGCCCCTCCGACAGTGCAGCGCTCCCTCAGTACTGCCCCTCCGACAGTGCAGCGCTCCCTCAGGACTGCCCCTCCGACAGTGAAGCGCTCCCTCAGTACTGCCCCTCTGACAGTGCAGCGCTCCCTCAGTACTGCCCCTCCGACAGTGCAGCGCTCCCTCAGTGCTGCCCCTCCCACAGTGCAGCGCTCCCTCAGTACTGTCCCTCCGACAGTGCAGCGCTCCCTCAGTACTGCCCCTCCGACAGTGCAGCGCGCCCTCAGTACTGCCCCTCTGACAGTGCAGCGCTCCCCTCAGTACTGCCCCTTCGACAGTGCGACGCTCCCTCAGTAGTGCCCCTCCGACAGTGCAGGGCTCCCTCTGTACTGCCCCTCCGACAGTGCGGCGCTCCCTCAGTACTGCCACTCCGACAGTGCCGCACTCCCTCAGTACTGCCCCTCCGACAGTGCAGCGCTCCCTCTGTACTGCCCCTCCGACAGTGCAGCACTCCCTCAGTACTGCCCCTCCGACAGTGCAGCGCTCCCTCAGTACTGACCCTCTGACAGTGCAGCACTCCCTCAGTACTGCCCCTCCGATAGTGCGGCGCTCCCTCAGTACTGCCCCTCCGACAGTGCAGCGCTCCCTCAGTACCGCCCCTCCGACAGTGCAGCGCTCCCTCAGTACTGTCCCTCCGACAGTGCAGCGCTCCCTCAGTACCCCTCCGACAGTGCGGCTCTCCCTTAGTACTGCCCCTCCGACAGTGCAGCGCTCCCTCAGTACTGCCCCTCCGACAGTGCAGCGCTCCCTCAGTACTGTCCCTCCGACAGTGCAGTGCTCCCTCAGTACTGCCCCTCCGACAGTGCAGCACTCCCTCAGTACTGGCCCTCCGACAGTGCAGCGCTCCCGCTGTACTGCCCCTCCGACAGTGCAGCGCTCCCTCAGTACTGCCCCTCCGACAGTGCAGCGCTCCCTCAGTACTACCTCTCCGACAGTGCAGCGCTCCCTCAGTACTGCCCCTCCCACAGTGCAGCACTCCCTCAGTACTGGCTCTCCTACAGTGCAGCGCTCCCTCAGTACTGCCCCTCCTGCAGTGCAGCGCTCCCTCAGTACTGACCCTCTGACAGTGCAGCACTCCCTCAGTACTGCCCCTCCGATAGTGCGGCGCTCCCTCAGTACTGCCCCTCCGACAGTGCAGCACTGCCTCAGTACTGCCCCTCCGACAGTGCAGCACTCCCTCAGTACTGCCTCTCCGACAGTCCCTCAGTACTGCCCCTCCGACAGTGCAGCACTCCCTCAGTACTGCCCCTCCGACAGTGCAGCGCTCCCTCAGTACTGCCCCTCCGACAGTGCGGCACTCCCTCAGTACTGCCCCACCGACAGTGCAGCACTCCGTCAGTACTGCCCCCCAACAGTGCAGCGCTCCCACAGTACTGCCCCTCCGACAGTGCAGCGCTCCCTCAGTACTGCCCCTCCGACAGTGCGGCGGTCCCTCAGTACTGCCCCTCCGACAGTGCAGCACTGCCTCAGTACTGCCCCTCCGACAGTGCAGCACTCCCTCAGTACTGCCTCTCCGACAGTCCCTCAGTACTGCCCCTCTGACAGTGCAGCACTCCCTCAGTACTGCCCCTCCGACAGTGCAGCGCTCCCTCAGTACTGCCCCTCCGACAGTGCGGCGCTCCCTCAGTACTGCCCCACCGACAGTGCAGCACTCCGTCAGTACTGCCCCGCAACAGTGCAGCGCTCCCACAGTACTGCCTCTCCGACAGTGCAGCACTCCCTCAGTACTGCCTCTCCGACAGTGCGGCGCTCCCTCAGTACTGCCCCTCCGACAGTGCAGCGCTCCCTCAGTACTGCCCCTCCGACAGTGCGGCGCTCCCTCAGTACTGCCCCTCCGACAGTGTGGCACTCCCTCAGTACTGCCCCTCCGACAGTGCAGCGCTCCCTCAGTACTGCCCCTCCGTCAGTGCAGCGCTCCCTCAGTACTGCCTCTCCGACAGTGCGGCGGTCCCTCAGTACTGCCCCTCCGACAGTGCGGCGCTCCCTCAGTACTGCCCCTCCGACAGTGCGGCGCTCCCTCAGTACTGCCCCTCCGACAGTGCGGCGCTCCCTCAGTACTGCCCCTCCGACAGTGCGGCGCTCCCTCAGTACTGCCCCTCCGACAGTGCGGCGTTCCCTCAGTACTGCCCCTCCGACAGTGCGGCGCTCCCTCAGTACCGCCTCTCCGACAGTGCAGCGCTCCCTCAGTACCCCTCCGACAGTGCGGCTCTCCCTTAGTACTGCCTCTCCGACAGTGCAGCGCTCCCTCAGTACTGACCCTCCAACAGTGCAGCACTACTTCAGTACTGACTCTCCAACAGTGCAGCACTCCCTCAGTACTGTCCCTCCGACAGTGCGGCTCTCCCTCAGTACTGACCCTCCAACAGTGCAGCACTACTTCAGTACTGACTCTCCAACAGTGCAGCGCTCCCTCAGGACTGTCCCTCCGACAGTGCGGCTCTCCCTTAGTACTGCCCCTCCGACAGTGCAGCGCTCCCTCAGTACTGCCCCTCCGACAGTGCAGCGCTCCCTCAGGACTGCCCCTCCGACAGTGAAGCGCTCCCTCAGTACTGCCCCTCTGACAGTGCAGCGCTCCCTCAGTACTGCCCCTCCGACAGTGCAGCGCTCCCTCAGTGCTGCCCCTCCCACAGTGCAGCGCTCCCTCAGTACTGTCCCTCCGACAGTGCAGCGCTCCCTCAGTACTGCCCCTCCGACAGTGCAGCGCGCCCTCAGTACTGCCCCTCTGACAGTGCAGCGCTCCCTCAGTACTGCCCCTTCGACAGTGCGACGCTCCCTCAGTAGTGCCCCTCCGACAGTGCAGGGCTCCCTCTGTACTGCCCCTCCGACAGTGCGGCGCTCCCTCAGTACTGCCACTCCGACAGTGCCGCACTCCCTCAGTACTGCCCCTCCGACAGTGCAGCGCTCCCTCTGTACTGCCCCTCCGACAGTGCAGCACTCCCTCAGTACTGCCCCTCCGACAGTGCAGCGCTCCCTCAGTACTGCCCCTCTGACAGTGCAGCACTCCCTCAGTACTGGCCCTCCGACAGTGCAGCGCTCCCGCTGTACTGCCCCTCCGACAGTGCAGCGCTCCCTCAGTACTGCCCCTCCGACAGTGCAGCGCTCCCTCAGTACTACCTCTCCGACAGTGCAGCGCTCCCTCAGTACTGCCCCTCCCACAGTGCAGCACTCCCTCAGTACTGCCCCTCCTGCAGTGCAGCGCTCCCTCAGTACTGACCCTCTGACAGTGCAGCACTCCCTCAGTACTGCCCCTCCGATAGTGCGGCGCTCCCTCAGTACTGCCCCTCCGACAGTGCAGCGCTCCCTCAGTACCGCCCCTCCGACAGTGCAGCGCTCCCTCAGTACTGTCCCTCCGACAGTGCAGCGCTCCCTCAGTACCCCTCCGACAGTGCGGCTCTCCCTTAGTACTGCCCCTCCGACAGTGCAGCGCTCCCTCAGTACTGCCCCTCCGACAGTGCAGCGCTCCCTCAGTACTGTCCCTCCGACAGTGCAGTGCTCCCTCAGTACTGCCCCTCCGACAGTGCAGCGCTCCCTCAGTAATGTCCCTCCGACAGTGAAGCGCTCCCTCAGTACTGCCCCTCCGACAGTGCAGCGCTCCCTCGGTAATGTCCCTCCGACAGTGCAGCGCTCCCTCAGTACTGCCCCTCCGACAGTGCAGCGCTCCCCCAGTACTGCCACTCCGACAGTGCAGCGCTCCCTCAGTACTGCCCCTCCGACAGTGCAGCGCTCCCTCAGTACAGCCACTCCGACAGTGCAGCGCTCCCTCAGTACTGCCCCTCCGACAGTGCAGCGCTCCCTCAGTACTGCCACTCCGACAGTGCAGCGCTCCCTCAGTACAGCCACTCCGACAGTGCAGCGCTCCCTCAGTACTGCCCCTCCGATAGTGCAGCGCTCCCTCAGTACTGCCCCTCCGACAGTGCGGCGCTCCCTCAGTACTGCCCCTCCGACAGTGCAGCGCTCCCTCAGTACTGCCCCTCCGACAGTGCGGCGCTCCCTCAGTACTGACCCTCCGACAGTGCAGCGCTCCCTCAGTAATGTCCCTCCGACAGTGAAGCGCTCCCTCAGTACTGCCCCTCCGACAGTGCAGCGCTCCCTCAGTACTGCCACTCCGACAGTGCAGCGCTCCCCCAGTACTGCCCCTCCGACAGTGCAGCGCTCCCTCAGTGCTGTCCCTCCGACAGTGCAGCGCTCCCTCAGTACTGCCACTCCGACAGTGCAGCGCTCCCCCAGTACTGCCCCTCCGACAGTGCGGCGCTCCCTCAGTACTGCCCCTCCGACAGTGCAGCGCTCCCTCAGTACTGCCCCTCCGACAGTGCAGCGCTCCCTCAGTACTGCCCCTCCGACAGTGCAGCACTCCCTCAGTACTGGCCTTCCGACAGTGCAGCGCTCCCGCTGTACTGCCCCTCCGACAGTGCAGCGCTCCCTCAGTACTGCCCCTCCGACAGTGCAGCGCTCCCTCAGTACTACCTCTCTGACAGTGCAGCGCTCCCTCAGTACTGCCCCTCCCACAGTGCAGCACTCCCTCAGTACTGGCTCTCCTACAGTGCAGCGCTCCCTCAGTACTGCCCCTCCTGCAGTGCTGCGCTCCCTCAGTACTGACCCTCTGACAGTGCAGCACTCCCTCAGTACTGCCCCTCCGATAGTGCGGCGCTCCCTCAGTACTGCCCCTCCGACAGTGCAGCACTCCCTCAGTACTGGCTCTCCTACAGTGCTGCGCTCCCTCAGTACTGACCGTGTGACAGTGCAGCACTCCCTCAGTACTGCCCCTCCGATAGTGCGGCGCTCCCTCAGAACTGCCCCTCCGACAGTGCAGCGCTCCCTCAGTACCGCCCATCCGACAGTGCAGCGCTCCCTCAGTACTGTCCCTCCGACAGTGCAGCGCTCCCTCAGTACCCCTCCGACAGTGCGGCTCTCCCTTAGTACTGCCTCTCCGACAGTGCAGCGCTCCCTCAGTACTGACCCTCCAACAGTGCAGCACTACTTCAGTACTGACTCTCCAACAGTGCAGCACTCCCTCAGTACTGTCCCTCCGACAGTGCAGCGCTCCGCCAGTACTGCCCCTCCGACAGCGCAGCGCTCCCTCAGTATTGCCCCTCCCACAGTGCAGCGCTCCCTCAGTACTGTACGACAGTGAAGCGCTCCCTCAGTACTGCCCCGACAGTGCAGCGCTCCCTCAGTACTGCCCCTCCGACAGTGCAGCGCTCCCTCAGTACTGCCCCTCCGACAGTGCGGCGGTCCCTCAGTACTGCCCCTCCGACAGTGCAGCCCTGCCTCAGTACTGCCCCTCCGACAGTGCAGCACTCCCTCAGTACTGCCTCTCCGACAGTCCCTCAGTACTGCCCCTCCGACAGTGCAGCACTCCCTCAGTACTGCCCCTCCGACAGTGCGGCGCTCCCTCAGTACTGCCCCACCGACAGTGCAGCACTCCGTCAGTACTGCCCCCCAACAGTGCAGCGCTCCCACAGTACTGCCTCTCCGACAGTGCAGCACTCCCTCAGTACTGCCTCTCCGACAGTGCGGCGCTCCCTCAGTACTGCCCCTCCGACAGTGCAGCGCTCCCTCAGTACTGCCCCTCCGACAGTGCAGCGCTCCCTCAGTACTGCCCCTCCGACAGTGTGGCACTCCCTCAGTACTGCCCCTCCGACAGTGCAGCGCTCCCTCAGTACTGCCCCTCCGTCAGTGCAGCGCTCCCTCAGTACTGCCTCTCCGACAGTGCGGCGGTCCCTCAGTACTGCCCCTCCGACAGTGCGGCGCTCCCTCAGTACTGCCCCTCCGACAGTGCGGCGCTCCCTCAGTACTGCCCCTCCGACAGTGCGGCGCTCCCTCAGTACTGCCCCTCCGACAGTGCGGCGCTCCCTCAGTACTGCCCCTCCGACAGTGCGGCGTTCCCTCAGTACTGCCCCTCCGACAGTGCGGCGCTCCCTCAGTACCGCCTCTCCGACAGTGCAGCGCTCCCTCAGTACCCCTCCGACAGTGCGGCTCTCCCTTAGTACTGCCTCTCCGACAGTGCAGCGCTCCCACAGTACTGACCCTCCAACAGTGCAGCACTACTTCAGTACTGACTCTCCAACAGTGCAGCACTCCCTCAGTACTGTCCCTCCGACAGTGCGGCTCTCCCTCAGTACTGACCCTCCAACAGTGCAGCACTACTTCAGTACTGACTCTCCAACAGTGCAGCGCTCCCTCAGGACTGTCCCTCCGACAGTGCGGCTCTCCCTTAGTACTGCCCCTCCGACAGTGCAGCGCTCCCTCAGTACTGCCCCTCCGACAGTGCAGCGCTCCCTCAGGACTGCCCCTCCGACAGTGAAGCGCTCCCTCAGTACTGCCCCTCTGACAGTGCAGCGCTCCCTCAGTACTGCCCCTCCGACAGTGCAGCGCTCCCTCAGTGCTGCCCCTCCCACAGTGCAGCGCTCCCTCAGTACTGTCCCTCCGACAGTGCAGCGCTCCCTCAGTACTGCCCCTCCGACAGTGCAGCGCGCCCTCAGTACTGCCCCTCTGACAGTGCAGCGCTCCCTCAGTACTGCCCCTTCGACAGTGCGACGCTCCCTCAGTAGTGCCCCTCCGACAGTGCAGGGATCCCTCTGTACTGCCCCTCCGACAGTGCGGCGCTCCCTCAGTACTGCCACTCCGACAGTGCCGCACTCCCTCAGTACTGCCCCTCCGACAGTGCAGCGCTCCCTCTGTACTGCCCCTCCGACAGTGCAGCACTCCCTCAGTACTGCCCCTCCGACAGTGCAGCGCTCCCTCAGTACTGCCCCTCTGACAGTGCAGCACTCCCTCAGTACTGGCCCTCCGACAGTGCAGCGCTCCCGCTGTACTGCCCCTCCGACAGTGCAGCGCTCCCTCAGTACTGCCCCTCCGACAGTGCAGCGTTCCCTCAGTACTACCTCTCCGACAGTGCAGCGCTCCCTCAGTACTGCCCCTCCCACAGTGCAGCACTCCCTCAGTACTGCCCCTCCTGCAGTGCAGCGCTCCCTCAGTACTGACCCTCTGACAGTGCAGCACTCCCTCAGTACTGCCCCTCCGATAGTGCGGCGCTCCCTCAGTACTGCCCCTCCGACAGTGCAGCGCTCCCTCAGTACCGCCCCTCCGACAGTGCAGCGCTCCCTCAGTACTGTCCCTCCGACAGTGCAGCGCTCCCTCAGTACCCCTCCGACAGTGCGGCTCTCCCTTAGTACTGCCCCTCCGACAGTGCAGCGCTCCCTCAGTACTGCCCCTCCGACAGTGCAGCGCTCCCTCAGTACTGTCCCTCCGACAGTGCAGTGCTCCCTCAGTACTGCCCCTCCGACAGTGCAGCGCTCCCTCAGTAATGTCCCTCCGACAGTGAAGCGCTCCCTCAGTACTGCCCCTCCGACAGTGCAGCGCTCCCTCGGTAATGTCCCTCCGACAGTGCAGCGCTCCCTCAGTACTGCCCCTCCGACAGTGCAGCGCTCCCCCAGTACTGCCACTCCGACAGTGCAGCGCTCCCTCAGTACTGCCCCTCCGACAGTGCAGCGCTCCCTCAGTACAGCCACTCCGACAGTGCAGCGCTCCCTCAGTACTGCCCCTCCGACAGTGCAGCGCTCCCTCAGTACTGCCACTCCGACAGTGCAGCGCTCCCTCAGTACAGCCACTCCGACAGTGCAGCGCTCCCTCAGTACTGCCCCTCCGATAGTGCAGCGCTCCCTCAGTACTGTCCCTCCGACAGTGCGGCGCTCC
The DNA here is from genome assembly GCF_052327205.1 of Somniosus microcephalus. Classification (NCBI taxonomy): domain Eukaryota; kingdom Metazoa; phylum Chordata; class Chondrichthyes; order Squaliformes; family Somniosidae; genus Somniosus; species Somniosus microcephalus. The sequence goes on from NW_028225181.1 coordinate 15,168,456, forward strand.
CTCAGTACTGCCCCTCCGACAGTGCAGCGCTCCCTCAGTACTGCCCCTCCGACAGTGCGGCGCTCCCTCAGTGCTGACCCTCCGACAGTGCAGCGCTCCCTCAGTAATGTCCCTCCGACAGTGAAGCGCTCCCTCAGTACTGCCCCTCCGACAGTGCAGCGCTCCCTCAGTACTGCCACTCCGACAGTGCAGCGCTCCCCCAGTACTGCCCCTCCGACAGTGCAGCGCTCCCTCAGTGCTGTCCCTCCGACAGTGCAGCGCTCCCTCAGTACTGCCACTCCGACAGTGCAGCGCTCCCCCAGTACTGCCCCTCCGACAGTGCGGCGCTCCCTCAGTACTGCCCCTCCGACAGTGCAGCGCTCCCTCAGTACTGCCCCTCCGACAGTGCAGCGCTCCCTCAGTACTGCCCCTCCGACAGTGCAGCACTCCCTCAGTACTGGCCCTCCGACAGTGCAGCGCTCCCGCTGTACTGCCCCTCCGACAGTGCAGCGCTCCCTCAGTACTGCCACTCCGACAGTGCAGCGCTCCCTCAGTACTACCTCTCCGATAGTGCAGCGCTCCCTCAGTACTGCCCCTCCCACAGTGCAGCACTCCCTCAGTACTGGCTCTCCTACAGTGCAGCGCTCCCTCAGTACTGCCCCTCCTGCAGTGCAGCGCTCCCTCAGTACTGACCCTCTGACAGTGCAGCACTCCCTCAGTACTGCCCCTCCGATAGTGCGGCGCTCCCTCAGGACTGCCCCTCCGACAGTGCAGCGCTCCCTCAGTACCGCCCCTCCGACAGTGCGGCGCTCCCTCAGTACTGCCCCTCCCACAGTGCAGCACTCCCTCAGTACTGGCTCTCTTACAGTGCAGCGCTCCCTCAGTACTGCCCCTCCTGCAGTGCAGCGCTCCCTCAGTACTGACCCTCTGATATTGCGGCGCTCCCTCAGTACTGCCCCTCCGACAGTGCCGCACTCCCCCAGTACTGCCCCTCCAACAGTGCAGCGCTCCCTCAGTACTGCCCCTGCGACAGTGCAGCGCTCCCTCAGTACTGCCCCTCCGACAGTGCGGCACTCGCTCAGTACTGCCCCTCCGACTGTGCAGCGCTCCCTCAGTACTGCCCCTCCGACAGTGCAGCGCTCCATCAGTACTGCCCTTCCGACAGTGCAGCGCTCCCTCAGTACTGCCCCTCCGACTGTGCAGCGCTCCCTCAGTACTGCCCCTCCGACAGTGCAGCGCTCCCTCAGTACTGCCCCTCTGACAGTGCAGCACTCCCTCAGTACTGGACCTCCGACAGTGCAGCGCTCCCTCAGTACTGCCCCTCCGACAGTGCAGCGCTCCATCAGTACTGCACCTCCGACAGTGCAGCGCTCCCTCAGTACTGACCCTCTGACAGTGCAGCACTCCCTCAGTACTGCCCCTCCGACAGTGCAGCGCTCCCTCAGTACTGCCCCTCCGACAGTGCAGCGCTCCCGCTGTACTGCCCCTCCGACAGTGCAGCGCTCCCTCAGTACTGCCCCTCCGACAGTGCAGCGCTCCCTCAGTACTGCCCCTCCGACTGTGCAGCGCTCCCTCAGTACTGCCCCTCCGACAGTGCAGCGCTCCCTCAGTACTGCACCTCTGACAGTGCAGCACTCCCTCAGTACTGGCCCTCTGACAGTGCAGCGCTCCCGCTGTACTGCCCCTCCGACAGTGCAGCGCTCCCTCAGTACTGCCCCTCCGACAGTGCAGCACTCCCTCAGTACTGGCTCTCCTACAGTGCTGCGCTCCCTCAGTACTGACCGTGTGACAGTGCAGCACTCCCTCAGTACTGCCCCTCCGATAGTGCGGCGCTCCCTCAGAATTGCCCCTCCGACAGTGCAGCGCTCCCTCAGTACCGCCCCTCCGACAGTGCAGCGCTCCCTCAGTACTGTCCCTCCGACAGTGCAGCGCTCCCTCAGTACCCCTCCGACAGTGCGGCTCTCCCTTAGTACTGCCTCTCCGACAGTGCAGCGCTCCCTCAGTACTGACCCTCCAACAGTTCAGCACTACTTCAGTACTGACTCTCCAACAGTGCAGCACTCCCTCAGTACTGTCCCTCCGACAGTGCAGCGCTCCGCCAGTACTGCCCCTCCGACAGCGCAGCGCTCCCTCAGTACTGCCCCTCCCACAGTGCAGCGCTCCCTCAGTACTGTACGACAGTGAAGCGCTCCCTCAGTACTGCCCCGACAGTGCAGCGCTCCCTCAGTACTGCCCCTCCGACAGTGCAGCGCTCCCTCAGTACTGCCCCTCCGACAGTGCGGCGGTCCCTCAGTACTGCCCCTCCGACAGTGCAGCACTGCCTCAGTACTGCCCCTCCGACAGTGCAGCACTCCCTCAGTACTGCCTCTCCGACAGTCCCTCAGTACTGCCCCTCCGACAGTGCAGCACTCCCTCAGTACTGCCCCTCCGACAGTGCAGCGCTCCCTCAGTACTGCCCCTCCGACAGTGCGGCGCTCCCTCAGTACTGCCCCACCGACAGTGCAGCATTCCGTCAGTACTGCCCCCCAACAGTGCAGCGCACCCACAGTACTGCCTCTCCGACAGTGCAGCACTCCCTCAGTACTGCCTCTCCGACAGTGCGGCGCTCCCTCAGTACTGCCCCTCCGACAGTGCAGCGCTCCCTCAGTACTGCCCCTCCGACAGTGCAGCGCTCCCTCAGTACTGCCCCTCCGACAGTGTGGCACTCCCTCAGTACTGCCCCTCCGACAGTGCAGCGCTCCCTCAGTACTGCCCCTCCGTCAGTGCAGCGCTCCCTCAGTACTGCCTCTCCGACAGTGCGGCGGTCCCTCAGTACTGCCCCTCCGACAGTGCGGCGCTCCCTCAGTACTGCCCCTCCGACAGTGCGGCGCTCCCTCAGTACTGCCCCTCCGACAGTGCGGCGCTCCCTCAGTACTGCCCCTCCGACAGTGCGGCGCTCCCTCAGTACTGCCCCTCCGACAGTGCGGCGTTCCCTCAGTACTGCCCCTCCGACAGTGCGGCGCTCCCTCAGTACCGCCTCTCCGACAGTGCAGCGCTCCCTCAGTACCCCTCCGACAGAGCGGCTCTCCCTTAGTACTGCCTCTCCGACAGTGCAGCGCTCCCTCAGTACTGACCCTCCAACAGTGCAGCACTACTTCAGTACTGACTCTCCAACAGTGCAGCGCTCCCTCAGTACTGTCCCTCCGACAGTGCGGCTCTCCCTTAGTACTGCCCCTCCGACAGTGCAGCGCTCCCTCAGTACTGCCCCTCCGACAGTGCAGCGCTCCCTCAGGACTGCCCCTCCGACAGTGAAGCGCTCCCTCAGTACTGCCCCTCTGACAGTGCAGCGCTCCCTCAGTACTGCCCCTCCGACAGTGCAGCGCTCCCTCAGTGCTGCCCCTCCCACAGTGCAGCGCTCCCTCAGTACTGTCCCTCTGACAGTGCAGCGCTCCCTCAGTACTGCCCCTCCGACAGTGCAGCGCTCCCTCAGTACTGCCCCTCTGACAGTGCAGCGCTCCCTCAGTACTGCCCCTCCGACAGTGCAGCGCTCCCTCAGTGCTGCCCCTCCCACAGTGCAGCGCTCCCTCAGTACTGTCCCTCCGACAGTGCAGCGCTCCCTCAGTACTGCCCCTTCGACAGTGCGACGCTCCCTCAGTAGTGCCCCTCCGACAGTGCAGGGCTCCCTCTGTACTGCCCCTCCGACAGTGCGGCGCTCCCTCAGTACTGCCACTCCGACAGTGCCGCACTCCCTCAGTACTGCCCCTCCGACAGTGCAGCGCTCCCTCTGTACTGCCCCTCCGACAGTGCAGCACTCCCTCAGTACTGCCCCTCCGACAGTGCAGCGCTCCCTCAGTACTGCCCCTCTGACAGTGCAGCACTCCCTCAGTACTGGCCCTCCGACAGTGCAGCGCTCCCGCTGTACTGCCCCTCCGACAGTGCAGCGCTCCCTCAGTACTGCCCCTCCGACAGTGCAGCGCTCCCTCAGTACTACCTCTCCGACAGTGCAGCGCTCCCTCAGTACTGCCCCTCCCACAGTGCAGCACTCCCTCAGTACTGCCCCTCCTGCAGTGCAGCGCTCCCTCAGTACTGACCCTCTGACAGTGCAGCACTCCCTCAGTACTGCCCCTCCGATAGTGCGGCGCTCCCTCAGTACTGCCCCTCCGACAGTGCAGCGCTCCCTCAGTACCGCCCCTCCGACAGTGCAGCGCTCCCTCAGTACTGTCCCTCCGACAGTGCAGCGCTCCCTCAGTACCCCTCCGACAGTGCGGCTCTCCCTTAGTACTGCCCCTCCGACAGTGCAGCGCTCCCTCAGTACTGCCCCTCCGACAGTGCAGCGCTCCCTCAGTACTGTCCCTCCGACAGTGCAGTGCTCCCTCAGTACTGCCCCTCCGACAGTGCAGCGCTCCCTCAGTAATGTCCCTCCGACAGTGAAGCGCTCCCTCAATACTGCCCCTCCGACAGTGCAGCGCTCCCTCAGTAATGTCCCTCCGACAGTGCAGCGCTCCCTCAGTACTGCCCCTCCGACAGTGCAGCGCTCCCCCAGTACTGCCACTCCGACAGTGCAGCGCTCCCTCAGTACTGCCCCTCCGACAGTGCAGCGCTCCCTCAGTACAGCCACTCCGACAGTGCAGCGCTCCCTCAGTACTGCCCCTCCGACAGTGCAGCGCTCCCTCAGTACTGCCACTCCGACAGTGCAGCGCTCCCTCAGTACAGCCACTCCGACAGTGCAGCGCTCCCTCAGTACTGCCCCTCCGATAGTGCAGCGCTCCCTCAGTACTGCCCCTCCGACAGTGCGGCGCTCCCTCAGTACTGCCCCTCCGACAGTGCAGCGCTCCCTCAGTACTGCCCCTCCGACAGTGCGGCGCTCCCTCAGTACTGACCCTCCGACAGTGCAGCGCTCCCTCAGTAATGTCCCTCCGACAGTGAAGCGCTCCCTCAGTACTGCCCCTCCGACAGTGCAGCGCTCCCTCAGTACTGCCACTCCGACAGTGCAGCGCTCCCCCAGTACTGCCCCTCCGACAGTGCAGCGCTCCCTCAGTGCTGTCCCTCCGACAGTGCAGCGCTCCCTCAGTACTGCCACTCCGACAGTGCAGCGCTCCCCCAGTACTGCCCCTCCGACAGTGCGGCGCTCCCTCAGTACTGCCCCTCCGACAGTGCAGCGCTCCCTCAGTACTGCCCCTCCGACAGTGCAGCGCTCCCTCAGTACTGCCCCTCCGACAGTGTAGCACTCCCTCAGTACTGGCCCTCCGACAGTGCAGCGCTCCCGCTGTACTGCCCCTCCGACAGTGCAGCGCTCCCTCAGTACTGCCCCTCCGACAGTGCAGCGCTCCGTCAGTACTACCTCTCCGACAGTGCAGCGCTCCCTCAGTACTGCCCCTCCCACAGTGCAGCACTCCCTCAGTACTGGCTCTCCTACAGTGCAGCGCTCCCTCAGTACTGCCCCTCCTGCAGTGCAGCGCTCCCTCAGTACTGACCCTCTGACAGTGCAGCACTCCCTCAGTACTGCCCCTCCGATAGTGCGGCGCTCCCTCAGGACTGCCCCTCCGACAGTGCAGCGCTCCCTCAGTACCGCCCCTCCGACAGTGCGGCGCTCCCTCAGTACTGCCCCTCCCACAGTGCAGCGCTCCCTCAGTACTGGCTCTCTTACAGTGCAGCGCTCCCTCAGTACTGCCCCTCCTGCAGTGCAGCGCTCCCTCAGTACTGACCCTCTGACATTGCGGCGCTCCCTCAGTACTGCCCCTCCGACAGTGCCGCACTCCCCCAGTACTGCCCCTCCAACAGTGCAGCGCTCCCTCAGTACTGCCCCTGCGACAGTGCAGCGCTCCCTCAGTACTGCCCCTCCGACAGTGCAGCGCTCCATCAGTACTGCCCCTCCGACAGTGCAGCGCTCCCGCTGTACTGCCCCTCCGACAGTGCAGCGCTCCCTCAGTACTGCCCCTCCGACAGTGCAGCGCTCCCTCAGTACTGCCCCTCCGACTGTGCAGCGCTCCCTCAGTACTGCCCCTCCGACAGTGCAGCGCTCCCTCAGTACTGCCCCTCTGACAGTGCAGCACTCCCTCAGTACTGGACCTCCGACAGTGCAGCGCTCCCTCAGTACTGCCCCTCCGACAGTGCAGCGCTCCATCAGTACTGCCCCTCCGACAGTGCAGCGCTCCCTCAGTACTGACCCTCTGACAGTGCAGCACTCCCTCAGTACTGCCCCTCCGACAGTGCAGCGCTCCCTCAGTACTGCCCCTCCGACAGTGCAGCGCTCCCTCAGTACTGCCCCTCCGACTGTGCAGCGCTCCCTCAGTACTGCCCCTCCGACAGTGCAGCGCTCCCTCAGTACTGCCCCTCTGACAGTGCAGCACTCCCTCAGTACTGGCCCTCTGACAGTGCAGCGCTCCCGCTGTACTGCCCCTCCGACAGTGCAGCGCTCCCTCAGTACTGCCCCTCCGACAGTGCTGCACTCCCTCAGTACTGGCTCTCCTACAGTGCTGCGCTCCCTCAGTACTGACCGTGTGACAGTGCAGCACTCCCTCAGTACTGCCCCTCCGATAGTGCGGCGCTCCCTCAGAACTGCCCCTTCGACAGTGCAGCGCTCCCTCAGTACCGCCCCTCCGACAGTGCAGCGCTCCCTCAGTACTGTCCCTCCGACAGTGCAGCGCTCCCTCAGTACCCCTCCGACAGTGCGGTTCTCCCTTAGTACTGCCTCTCCGACAGTGCAGCGCTCCCTCAGTACTGACCCTCCAACAGTGCAGCACTACTTCAGTACTGACTCTCCAACAGTGCAGCACTCCCTCAGTACTGTCCCTCCGACAGTGCAGCGCTCCCCCAGTACTGCCCCTCCGACAGCGCAGCGCTCCCTCAGTACTGCCCCTCCCACAGTGCAGCGCTCCCTCAGTACTGTACGACAGTGAAGCGCTCCCTCAGTACTGCCCCGACAGTGCAGCGCTCCCTCAGTACTGCCCCTCCGACAGTGCAGCGCTCCCTCAGTACTACCTCTCCGACAGTGCAGCGCTCCCTCAGTACTGCCCCTCCCACAGTGCAGCACTCCCTCAGTACTGGCTCTCCTACAGTGCAGCGCTCCCTCAGTACTGCCCCTCCTGCAGTGCAGCGCTCCCTCAGTACTGACCCTCTGACAGTGCAGCACTCCCTCAGTACTGCCCCTCCGATAGTGCGGCGCTCCCTCAGGACTGCCCCTCCGACAGTGCAGCGCTCCCTCAGTACCGCCCCTCCGACAGTGCGGCGCTCCCTCAGTACTGCCCCTCCCACAGTGCAGCACTCCCTCAGTACTGGCTCTCTTACAGTGCAGCGCTCCCTCAGTACTGCCCCTCCTGCAGTGCAGCGCTCCCTCAGTGCTGACCCTCTGACATTGCGGCGCTCCCTCAGTACTGCCCCTCCGACAGTGCCGCACTCCCCCAGTACTGCCCCTCCAACAGTGCAGCGCTCCCTCAGTACTGCCCCTGCGACAGTGCAGCGCTCCCTCAGTACTGCCCCTGCGACAGTGCAGCGCTCGCTCAGTACTGCCCCTCCGACAGTGCGGCACTCGCTCAGTACTGCCCCTCCGACTGTGCAGCGCTCCCTCAGTACTGCCCCTCCGACAGTGCAGCGCTCCATCAGTACTGCCCCTCCGACAGTGCAGCGCTCCCGCTGTACTGCCCCTCCGACAGTGCAGCGCTCCCTCAGTACTGCCCCTCCGACAGTGCAGCGCTCCCTCAGTACTGCCCCTCCGACTGTGCAGCGCTCCCTCAGTACTGCCCCTCCGACAGTGCAGCGCTCCCTCAGTACTGCCCCTCTGACAGTGCAGCACTCCCTCAGTACTGGCCCTCTGACAGTGCAGCGCTCCCGCTGTACTGCCCCTCCGACAGTGCAGCGCTCCCTCAGTACTGCCCCTCCGACAGTGCAGCACTCCCTCAGTACTGGCTCTCCTACAGTGCTGCGCTCCCTCAGTACTGACCGTGTGACAGTGCAGCACTCCCTCAGTACTGCCCCTCCGATAGTGCAGCGCTCCCTCAGAACTGCCCCTCCGACAGTGCAGCGCTCCCTCAGTACCGCCCCTCCGACAGTGCAGCGCTCCCTCAGTACTGTCCCTCCGACAGTGCAGCGCTCCCTCAGTACCCCTCCGACAGTGCGGCTCTCCCTTAGTGCTGCCTCTCCGACAGTGCAGCGCTCCCTCAGTACTGACCCTCCAACAGTGCAGCACTACTTCAGTACTGACTCTCCAACAGTGCAGCACTCCCTCAGTACTGTCCCTCCGACAGTGCAGCGCTCCCCCAGTACTGCCCCTCCGACAGCACAGCGCTCCCTCAGTACTGCCCCTCCCACAGTGCAGCGCTCCCTCAGTACTGTACGACAGTGAAGCGCTCCCTCAGTACTGCCCCGACAGTGCAGCGCTCCCTCAGTACTGCCCCTCCGACAGTGCAGCGCTCCCTCAGTACTACCTCTCCGACAGTGCAGCGCTCCCTCAGTACTGCCCCTCCCACAGTGCAGCACTCCCTCAGTACTGGCTCTCCTACAGTGCAGCACTCCCTCAGTACTGCCCCTCCTGCAGTGCAGCGCTCCCTCAGTACTGACCCTCTGACAGTGCAGCACTCCCTCAGTACTGCCCCTCCGATAGTGCGGCGCTCCCTCAGGACTGCCCCTCCGACAGTGCAGCGCTCCCTCAGTACCGCCCCTCCGACAGTGCAGCGCTCCCTCAGTACTGCCCCTCCGACAGTGCAGCACTCCCTCAGTACTGCCCCTCCGACAGTGCGGCGCTCCCTCAGTACTGCCCCTCCCACAGTGCAGCACTCCCTCAGTACTGGCTCTCTTACAGTGCAGCGCTCCCTCAGTACTGCCCCTCCTGCAGTGCAGCGCACCCTCAGTGCTGATCCTCTGACATTGCGGCGCTCCCTCAGTACTGCCCCTCCGACAGTGCCGCACTCCCCCAGTACTGCCCCTCCAACAGTGCAGCGCTCCCTCAGTACTGCCCCTGCGACAGTGCAGCGCTCCCTCAGTACTGCCCCTCCGACAGTGCGGCACTCGCTCAGTACTGCCCCTCCGACTGTGCAGCGCTCCCTCAGTACTGCCCCTCCGACAGTGCGGCACTCGCTCAGTACTGCCCCTCCGACTGTGCAGCGCTCCCTCAGCACTGCCCCTCCGACAGTGCAGCGCTCCATCAGTACTGCCCCTCCGACAGAGCAGCGCTCCCGCTGTACTGCCCCTCCGACAGTGCAGCGCTCCCTCAGTACTGCCCCTCCGACAGTGCAGCGCTCCCTCAGTACTGCCCCTCCGACTGTGCAGCGCTCCCTCAGTACTGCCCCTCCGACAGTGCAGCGCTCCCTCAGTACTGCCCCTCTGACAGTGCAGCACTCCCTCAGTACTGGACCTCCGACAGTGCAGCGCTCCCTCAGTACTGCCCCTCCGACAGTGCAGCGCTCCATCAGTACTGCCCCTCCGACAGTGCAGCGCTCCCTCAGTACTGACCCTCTGACAGTGCAGCACTCCCTCAGTACTGCCCCTCCGACAGTGCAGCGCTCCCTCAGTACTGCCCCTCCGACAGTGCAGCGCTCCCGCTGTACTGCCCCTCCGACAGTGCAGCGCTCCCTCAGTACTGCCCCTCCGACAGTGCAGCGCTCCCTCAGTACTGCCCCTCCGACTGTGCAGCGCTCCCTCAGTACTGCCCCTCCGACAGTGCAGCGCTCCCTCAGTACTGCCCCTCTGACAGTGCAGCACTCCCTCAGTACTGGCCCTCTGACAGTGCAGCGCTCCCGCTGTACTGCCCCTCCGACAGTGCAGCGCTCCCTCAGTACTGCCCCTCCGACAGTGCAGCACTCCCTCAGTACTGGCTCTCCTACAGTGCTGCGCTCCCTCAGTCCTGACCGTGTGACAGTGCAGCACTCCCTCAGTACTGCCCCTCCGATAGTGCGGCGCTCCCTCAGAACTGCCCCTCCGACAGTGCAGCGCTCCCTCAGTACCGCCCCTCCGACAGTGCAGCGCTCCCTCAGTACTGTCCCTCCGACAGTGCAGCGCTCCCTCAGTACCCCTCCGACAGTGCGGCTCTCCCTTAGTACTGCCTCTCCGACAGTGCAGCGCTCCCTCAGTACTGACCCTCCAACAGTGCAGCACTACTTCAGTACTGACTCTCCAACAGTGCAGCACTCCCTCAGTACTGTCCCTCCGACAGTGCAGCGCTCCCCCAGTACTGCCCCTCCGACAGCGCAGCGCTCCCTCAGTACTGCCCCTCCCACAGTGCAGCGCTCCCTCAGTACTGTACGACAGTGAAGCGCTCCCTCGGTACTGCCCCGACAGTGCAGCGCTCCCTCAGTACTGCCCCTCCGACAGTGCAGCGCTCCCTCAGTACTACCTCTCCGACAGTGCAGCGCTCCCTCAGTACTGCCCCTCCCACAGTGCAGCACTCCCTCAGTACTGGCTCTCCTACAGTGCAGCACTCCCTCAGTACTGCCCCTCCTGCAGTGCAGCGCTCCCTCAGTACTGGCTCTCCTACAGTGCAGCGCTCCCTCAGTACTGCCCCTCCGATAGTGCGGCGCTCCCTCAGGACTGCCCCTCCGACAGTGCAGCGCTCCCTCAGTACCGCCCCTCCGACAGTGCGGTGCTCCCTCAGTACTGCCCCTCCCACAGTGCAGCACTCCCTCAGTACTGGCTCGCTTACAGTGCATCGCTCCCTCAGTACTACCCCTCCTGCAGTGCAGCGCTCCCTCAGTGCTGACCCTCTGACATTGCGGCGCTCCCTCAGTACTGCCCCTCCGACAGTGCCGCACTCCCCCAGTACTGCCCCTCCAACAGTGCAGCGCTCCCTCAGTACTGCCCCTGCGACAGTGCAGCGCTCCCTCAGTACTGCCCCTCCGACAGTGCGGCACTCGCTCAGTACTGCCCCTCCGACTGTGCAGCGCTCCCTCAGTACTGCCCCTCCAACAGTGCAGCGCTCCCTCAGTACTGCCCCTCCGACAGTGCAGCGCTCCCTCAGTACTGCCCCTCCCACAGTGCAGCGCTCCCTCAGTACTGTCCCTCCGACAGTGCAGAGCTCTCTCAGTACTGCCCCTCCGACAGTGCAGCGCTCCCTCAGTACTGCCCCTCTGACAGTGCAGCGCTCCCTCAGTACTGCCCCTCCGACAGTGCGGCGCTCCCTCAGTACGGCCCCTCCGACAGTGCAGGGCTCCCTCTGTACTGCCCCTCCGACAGTGCGGCGCTCCCTCAGTACTGCCCCTCCGACAGTGCCGCACTCCCTCAGTACTGCCCCTCCAACAGTGCAGCGCTCCCTCAGTACTGCCCCTGCGACAGTGCAGCGCTCCCTCAGTACTGCCCCTCCGACAGTGCGGCGCTCCCCCAGTACAGCCACTCCGACAGTGCAGCGCTCCCTCAGTACTGACCCTCCGACAGGGCGGCACTCGCTCAGTACTGCCCCTCCGACTGTGCAGCGCTCCCTCAGTACTGCCCGTCCGACAGTGCAGCACTCCCTCAGTACTGACCCTCCGACAGTGCAGCGCTCCATCAGTACTGCCCCTCCGTCAGCGCAGCGTTCCCTCAGTACTGCCCCTCCGACAGTGCAGCGCTCCCTCAGTATTCCCCTCCGACAGTGCAGCGCTCCCTCAGTACTGCCCCTCCGACAGTGCAGCGCTCCCTCTGTACTGCCCCTCCGACAGTGCAGCGCTCCCTCAGTACTGCCCCTCCGACAGTGCAGCGCTCCCTCAGTACTGTCCCTCCGACAGTGCAGCGCTCCCTCTGTACTGCCCCTCCGACAGTGCAGCGCTCCCTGAGTACTACCTCTCGGACAGTGCAGCGCTCCCTCAGTACTGCCCCTCCTGCAGTGCAGCACTCCCTCAGTACTGCCCCTCCGATAGTGCGGCGCTCCCTCAGTACTGCCCCTCCGACAGTGCAGCGCTCCCTCAGTACCGCCCCTCCGACAGTGCAGCGCTCCCTCAGTACTGTCCCTCCGACAGTGCAGCGCTCCCTCAGTACCCCTCCGACAGTGCGGCTCTCCCTTAGTACTGCCTCTCCGACAGTGCAGCGCTCCCTCAGTACTGACCCTCCAACAGTGCAGCACTACTTCAGTACTGCCCCTCCGACAGTGCAGCGCTCCCTCAGTAATGTCCCTCCGACAGTGTAGCGCTCCCTCAGTACTGCCCCTCCGACAGTGCAGCGCTCCCTCAGTAATGTCCCTCCGACAGTGCAGCGCTCCCTCAGTACTGCCCCTCCGACAGTGCAGCGCTCCCTCAGTACTGCCCCTCCGACAGTGCAGCGCTCCCTCAGTACTGCCCCTCCGACTGTGCAGCGCTCCCTCAGTACTGCCCCTCCGACAGTGCAGCGCTCCCTCAGTACTGCCCCTCTGACAGTGCAGCACTCCCTCAGTACTGGACCTCCGACAGTGCAGCGCTCCCTCAGTACTGCCCCTCCGACAGTGCAGCGCTCCATCAGTACTGCCCCTCCGACAGTGCAGCGCTCCCTCAGTACTGACCCTCTGACAGTGCAGCACTCCCTCAGTACTGCCCCTCCGACAGTGCAGCGCTCCCTCAGTACTGCCCCTCCGACAGTGCAGCGCTCCCGCTGTACTGCCCCTCCGACAGTGCAGCGCTCCCTCAGTACTGCCCCTCCGACTGTGCAGCGCTCCCTCAGTACTGCCCCTCCGACAGTGCAGCGCTCCCTCAGTACTGCCCCTCTGACAGTGCAGCACTCCCTCAGTACTGGCCCTCTGACAGTGCAGCGCTCCCGCTGTACTGCCCCTCCGACAGTGCAGCGCTCCCTCAGTACTGCCCCTCCGACAGTGCAGCACTCCCTCAGTACTGGCTCTCCTACAGTGCTGCGCTCCCTCAGTACTGACCGTGTGACAGTGCAGCACTCCCTCAGTACTGACCCTCCGATAGTGCGGCGCTCCCTCAGAACTGCCCCTCCGACAGTGCAGCGCTCCCTCAGTACCGTCCCTCCGACAGTGCAGCGCTCCCTCAGTACCCCTCCGACAGTGCGGCTCTCCCTTAGTACTGCCTCTCCGACAGTGCAGCGCTCCCTCAGTACTGACCCTCCAACAGTGCAGCACTACTTCAGTACTGACTCTCCAACAGTGCAGCACTCCCTCAGTACTGTCCCTCCGACAGTGCAGCGCTCCCCCAGTACTGCCCCTCCGACAGCGCAGCGCTCCCTCAGTACTGCCCCTCCCACAGTGCAGCGCTCCCTCAGTACTGTACGACAGTGAAGCGCTCCCTCAGTACTGCCCCGACAGTGCAGCGCTCCCTCAGTACTGCCCCTCCGACAGTGCAGCGCTCCCTCAGTACTGCCCCTCTGACAGTGCAGCGCTCCCTCAGTACTGCCCCTCCGACAGTGCAGCGCTCCCTCAGTACTGCCCCTCCCACAGAGCAGCGCTCCCTCAGTACTGTCCCTCCGACAGTGCAGAGCTCCCTCAGTACTGCCCCTCCGACAGTGCAGCGCTCCCTCAGTACTGCCCCTCTGACAGTGCAGCGCTCCCTCAGTACTGCCCCTCCGACAGTGCGGCGCTCCCTCAGTACGGCCCCTCCGACAGTGCAGGGCTCCCTCTGTACTGCCCCTCCGACAGTGCGGCGCTCCCTCAGTACTGCCCCTCCGACAGTGCCGCACTCCCTCAGTACTGCCCCTCCAACAGTGCAGCGCTCCCTCAGTACTGCCCCTGCGACAGTGCAGCGCTCCCTCAGTACTGCCCCTCCGACAGTGCGGCGCTCCCCCAGTGCAGCCACTCCGACAGTGCAGCGCTCCCTCAGTACTGACCCTCCGACAGGGCGGCACTCGCTCAGTACTGCCCCTCCGACTGTGCAGCGCTCCCTCAGTACTGCCCGTCCGACAGTGCAGCACTCCCTCAGTACTGCCCCTCCGACAGTGCAGCGCTCCATCAGTACTGCCCCTCCGTCAGTGCAGCGTTCCCTCAGTACTGCCCCTCCGACAGTGCAGCGCTCCCTCAGTATTCCCCTCCGACAGTGCAGCGCTCCCTCAGTACTGCCCCTCCGACAGTGCAGCGCTCCCTCTGCACTGCCCCTCCGACAGTGCAGTGCTCCCTCAGTACTGCCCCTCCGACAGTGCAGCGCTCCCTCAGTACTGTCCCTCCGACAGTGCAGCGCTCCCTCTGTACTGCCCCTCCGACAGTGCAGCGCTCCCTCAGTACTACCTCTCGGACAGTGCAGCGCTCCCTCAGTACTGCCCCTCCTGCAGTGCAGCACTCCCTCAGTACTGCCCCTCCGATAGTGCGGCGCTCCCTCAGTACTGCCCCTCCGACAGTGCAGCGCTCCCTCAGTACCGCCCCTCCGACAGTGCAGCGCTCCCTCAGTACCGCCCCTCCGACAGTGCAGCGCTCCCTCAGTACTGTCCCTCCGACAGTGCAGCGCTCCCTCAGTACCCCTCCGACAGTGCAGCTCTCCCTTAGTACTGCCTCTCCGACAGTGCAGCGCTCCCTCAGTAATGTCCCTCCGACAGTGTAGCGCTCCCTCAGTACTGCCCCTCCGACAGTGCAGCGCTCCCTCAGTAATGTCCCTCCGACAGTGCAGCGCTCCCTCAGTACTGCCCCTCCGACAGTGCAGCGCTCCCCCAGCACTGCCACTCCGACAGTGCAGCGCTCCCTCAGTACTGCCCCTCCGTCAGTGCAGCGCTCCCTCAGTACAGCCACTCCGACAGTGCGGCGCTCCCTCAGTACTGCCCCTCCGACAGTGCAGCGCTCCCTCAGTACTGCCCCTCCGACAGCGTGGCGCTCCCTTAGTACTGACCCTCCGACAGTGCAGCGCTCCCTCAGTAATGTCCCTCCGACAGTGAAGCGCTCCCTCAGTACTGCCCCTCCGACAGTGCAGCGCTCCCTCAGTACTGGCCCTCCGACAGTGCAGCGCTCCCTCAGTACTGCCCCTCCCACAGTGCAGCGCTCCCTCAGTGCTGTCCCTCCGACAGTGAAGCGCTCCCTCAGTACTGCCCCTCCGACAGTGCAGCGCTCCCTCAGTACTGCCCCTCTGACAGTGCAGCGCTCCCTCAGTACTGCCCCTCTGACAGTGCAGCGCTCCCTCAGTACTGCCCCTCCGACAGTGCAGCGGAGCTCCCTCAGTGCTGCCCCTCCGACAGTGAAGCACTCCCTCAGTACTGCCCCTCCGACAGTGCAGCGCTCCCTCAGTACTGCCCCTCCGACAGTGCAGCGCTCCCTCAGTACTGCCCCTCCCACAGTGCAGCGCTCCCTCAGTACTGTCCCTCCGACAGTGCAGCACTCCCTCAGTACTGCCCCTCTGACAGTGCAGCGCTCCCTCAGTACTGCCCCTCCGACAGTGCAGCGCTCCCTCAGTACTGCCCCTCCGACAGTGCAGGGCTCCCTCTGTACTGCCCCTCCGACAGTGCAGTTCTCCCTCAGCACTGCCCCTCCGACAGTGCAGCAGTCCCTCAGTACTGCCCCTCCGACAGTGCAGCACTCCCTCAGTACTGCCCCTCCGACAGTGCAGCGCTCCCTCAGTAATGTCCCTCTGACAGTGCAGCGCTCCCTCAGTACTGCCCCTCGGACAGTGCAGCGCTCCCTCAGTACTGCCCCTCAGATAGTGCGGCGCTCCCACAGTACTGCCCCTCCGACAGTGCAGCGCTCCCTCAGTCCTGCCCCTCCGACTGTGCAGCGCTCCCTCAGTGCTGCCCCTCCGACAGTGCAACGCTCCCTCAGTACTGCCCCTCCGACAGTGCAGCGCTCCCTCAGTACTGCCCCTCCGACAGTGCAGCAATCCCTCAGTACTGGCTCTCCTACAGTGCTGCGCTCCCTCAGTACTGACCCTCTGACAGTGCAGCACTCCCTCAGTACTGCCCCTCCGATAGTGCGGCGCTCCCTCAGTACTGCCCCTCCGACAGTGCAGCGCTCCCTCAGTACCCGCCCCTCCGACAGTGCAGCGCTCCCTCAGTACTGTCCCTCCGACAGTGCAGCGCTCCCTCAGTACCCCTCCGACAGTGCGGCTCTCCCTTAGTACTGCCTCTCCGACAGTGCAGCGCTCCCTCAGTACTGACCCTCCAACAGTGCAGCACTACTTCAGTACTGACTCTCCAACAGTGCAGCACTCCCTCAGTACTGTCCCTCCGACAGCGCAGCGCTCCCTCAGTACTGCCCCTCCCACAGTGCAGCGCTCCCTCAGTACTGTCCGACAGTGAAGCGCTCCCTCAGTACTGCCCCTCCGACAGTGCAGCGCTCCCTCAGTACTGCCCCTCCGACAGTGCAGCGCTCCCTCAGTACTGCCCCTCTGACAGTGCAGCGCTCCCTCAGTACTGCCCCTCCGACAGTGCAGCGCTCCCTCAGTACTGCCCCTCCCACAGTGCAGCGCTTCCTCAGTACTGTCCCTCCGACAGTGCAGAGCTCCCTCAGTACTGCCCCTCCGACAGTGCAGCGCTCCCTCAGTACTGCCCCTCTGACAGTGCAGCGCTCCCTCAGTACTGCCCCTCCGACAGTGCGGCGCTCCCTCAGTACTGCCCCTCCGACAGTGCAGGGCTCCCTCTGTACTGCCCCTCCAACAGTGCGGCGCTCCCTCAGTACTGCCCCTCCAACAGTGCCGCACTCCCTCAGTACTGCCCCTGCGACAGTGCAGCGCTCCCTCAGTACTGCCCCTCCGACAGTGCGGCGCTCCCTCAGTACAGCCACTCTGACAGTGCAGCGCTCCCTCAGTACTGACCCTCCGACAGTGCGGCACTCGCTCAGTACTGCCCCTCCGACTGTGCAGCGCTCCCTCAGTACTGCCCGTCCGACAGTGCAGCACTCCCTCAGTACTGCCCCTCCGACAGTGCAGCGCTCCATCAGTACTGCCCCTCCGTCAGTGCAGCGTTCCCTCAGTACTGCCCCTCCGACAGTGCAGCGCTCCCTCAGTATTCCCCTCCGACAGTGCAGCGCTCCCTCAGTACTGCCCCTCCGACAGTGCAGCGCTCCCTCTGTACTGCCCCTCCGACAGTGCAGCGCTCCCTCAGTACTGCCCCTCCGACAGTGCAGCGCTCCCTCAGTACTGCCCCTCCGACAGTGCGGCGCTCCCTCAGTACTGCCCCTCCGACAGTGCAGGGCTCCCTCTGTACTGCCCCTCCAACAGTGCGGCGCTCCCTCAGTACTGCCCCTCCGACAGTGCCGCACTCCCTCAGTACTGCCCCTGCGACAGTGCAGCGCTCCCTCAGTACTGCCCCTCCGACAGTGCGGCGCTCCCTCAGTACAGCCACTCCGACAGTGCAGCGCTCCCTCAGTACTGACCCTCCGACAGTGCGGCACTCGCTCAGTACTGCCCCTCCGACTGTGCAGCGCTCCCTCAGTACTGCCCGTCCGACAGTGCAGTACTCCCTCAGTACTGCCCGTCCGACAGTGCAGCGCTCCATCAGTACTGCCCCTCCGTCAGTGCAGCGTTCCCTCAGTACTGCCCCTCCGACAGTGCAGCGCTCCCTCAGTATTCCCCTCCGACAGTGCAGCGCTCCCTCAGTACTGCCCCTCCGACAGTGCAGCGCTCCCTCTGTACTGCCCCTCCGACAGTGCAGCGCTCCCTCAGTACTGCCCCTCCGACAGTGCAGCGCTCCCTCAGTACTGTCCCTCCGACAGTGCAGCGCTCCCTCTGTACTGCCCCTCCGACAGTGCAGCGCTCCCTCAGTACTACCTCTCGGACAGTGCAGCGCTCCTCAGTGCTGCCCCTCCCACAGTGCAGCACTCCCTCAGTACTGGCTCTCCTACAGTGCAGCGCTCCCTCAGTACTGCCCCTCCGACAGTGCAGCGCTCCCTCAGTTCCGCCCCTCCGACAGTGCAGCGCTCCCTCAGTACTGCCCCTCCGACAGTGCAGCGCTCCCTCAGTACCCCTCCGACAGTGCGGCTCTCCCTCAGTACTGTCCCTCCGACAGTGCAGTGCTCCCTCAGTACTGCCCCTCCGACAGTGCAGCGCTCCCTCAGTAATGTCCCTCTGAGAGTGCAGCGCTCCCTCAGTACTGCCCCTCCGACAGTGCAGCGCACCCCCAGTTCTGCCACTCCGACAGTGCAGCACTCCCTCAGTACTGCCCCTCCGTCAGTGCAGCGCTCCCTCAGTACAGCCACTCCGACAGTGCGGCGCTCCCTCAGTACTGCCCCTCCGACAGTGCAGCGCTCCCTCAGTACTGCCCCTCCGACAGTGCGGCGCTCCCTCAGTACTGACCCTCCGACAGTGCAGCGCTCCCTCAGTGCTGTCCCTCCGACAGTGAAGCGCTCCCTCAGTACTGCCCCTCCGACAGTGCAGCGCTCCCTCAGTACTGCCCCTCCGACAGTGCAGCGCTCCCTCAGTACTGCCCCTCCGACAGTGAAGCACTCCCTCAGTACTGCCCCTCCGACAGTGCAGCGCTCCCTCAGTACTGCCCCTCCGACAGTGCAGCGCACCCTAAGTACTGCCCCTCCGACAGTGCTGCGCTCCCTCAGTCCTGCCCCTCCCACAGTGCAACGCTCCCTCAGTACAGACCCTCCGACAGTGCAGCGCTCCCTCAGTACTGCCCCTCCCACAGTGCAGCGCTCCCTCAGTACTGCCCCTCCGACAGTGCGGCGCTCCCTCAGTACTGCCCCTCCGACAGTGCAGGGCTCCCTCTGTACTGCCCCTCCAACAGTGCGGCGCTCCCTCAGTACTGCCCCTCCGACAGTGCCGCACTCCCTCAGTACTGCCCCTGCGACAGTGCAGCGCTCCCTCAGTACTGCCCCTCCGACAGTGCGGCGCTCCCTCAGTACAGCCACTCCGACAGTGCAGCGCTCCCTCAGTACTGACCCTCCGACAGTGCGGCACTCGCTCAGTACTGCCCCTCCGACTGTGCAGCGCTCCCTCAGTACTGCCCGTCCGACAGTGCAGCACTCCCTCAGTACTGCCCCTCCGACAGTGCAGCGCTCCATCAGTACTGCCCCTCCGTCAGTGCAGCGTTCCCTCAGTACTGCCCCTCCGACAGTGCAGCGCTCCCTCAGTATTCCCCTCCGACAGTGCAGCGCTCCCTCAGTACTGCCCCTCCGACAGTGCAGCGCTCCCTCTGTACTGCCCCTCCGACAGTGCAGCGCTCCCTCAGTACTGCCCCTCCGACAGTGCAGCGCTCCCTCAGTACTGTCCCTCCGACAGTGCAGCGCTCCCTCTGTACTGCCCCTCCGACAGTGCAGCGCTCCCTCAGTACTACCTCTCGGACAGTGCAGCGCTCCTCAGTGCTGCCCCTCCCACAGTGCAGCACTCCCTCAGTACTGGCTCTCCTACAGTGCAGCGCTCCCTCAGTACTGCCCCTCCGACAGTGCAGCGCTCCCTCAGTTCCGCCCCTCCGACAGTGCAGCGCTCCCTCAGTACTGCCCCTCCGACAGTGCAGCGCTCCCTCAGTACCCCTCCGACAGTGCGGCTCTCCCTCAGTACTGTCCCTCCGACAGTGCAGTGCTCCCTCAGTACTGCCCCTCCGACAGTGCAGCGCTCCCTCAGTAATGTCCCTCTGAGAGTGCAGCGCTCCCTCAGTACTGCCCCTCCGACAGTGCAGCGCACCCCCAGTTCTGCCACTCCGACAGTGCAGCACTCCCTCAGTACTGCCCCTCCGTCAGTGCAGCGCTCCCTCAGTACAGCCACTCCGACAGTGCGGCGCTCCCTCAGTACTGCCCCTCCGACAGTGCAGCGCTCCCTCTGTACTGCCCCTCCGACAGTGCGGCGCTCCCTCAGTACTGACCCTCCGACAGTGCAGCGCTCCCTCAGTAATGTCCCTCCGACAGTGAAGCGCTCCCTCAGTACTGCCCCTCCGACAGTGCAGCGCTCCCTCAGTACTGGCCCTCCGACAGTGCAGCGCTCCCTCAGTACTGCCCCTCCGACAGTGCAGCGCTCCCTCAGTGCTGTCCCTCCGACAGTGAAGCGCTCCCTCAGTACTGCCCCTCCGACAGTGCAGCGCTCCCTCAGTACTGCCCCTCCGACAGTGCAGCGCTCCCTCAGTACTGCCCCTCCGACAGTGAAGCACTCCCTCAGTACTGCCCCTCCGACAGTGCAGCGCTCCCTCAGTACTGCCCCTCCGACAGTGCAGCGCACCCTAAGTACTGCCCCTCCGACAGTGCTGCGCTCCCTCAGTCCTGCCCCTCCCACAGTGCAACGCTCCCTCAGTACAGACCCTCCGACAGTGCAGCGCTCCCTCAGTACTGCCCCTCCCACAGTGCAGCGCTCCCTCAGTACTGTCCCTCCGACAGTGCAGCACTCCCTCAGTACTGCCCCTCTGACAGTGCAGCGCTCCCTCAGTACTGCCCCTCCGACAGTGCGGCGCTCCCTCAGTACTGCCCCTCCGACAGTGCAGGGCTCCCTCTGTACTGACCCTCCGACAGTGCAGTTCTCCCTCAGTACTGCCCCTCCGACAGTGCGGCGCTCCATCAGTACTGCCCCACCGACAGTGCAGCGCTCCCTCAGTACTGCCCCTCCGACAGTGCAGCGCTCCCTCAGTACTGCCCCTCCGACAGTGCAGCGCTCCCTCAGTAATGTCCCTCTGACAGTGCAGCGCTCCCTCAGTAATGTCCCTCTGACAGTGCAGCGCTCCCTCAGTACTGCCCCTCTGACAGTGCAGCGCTCCCTCAGTAATGTCCCTCTGACAGTGCAGCTCTCCCTCAGTACTGCCCCTCGGACAGTGCAGCGCTCCCTCAGTACTGCCCCTCTGACAGTGCAGCGCTCTCTCAGTACTGCCCCTCCGACAGTGCAGCGCTCCCTCAGTACTGTCCCTCCGACAGTGCAGCACTCCCTCAGTACTGCCCCTCCGACAGTGCAGCGCTCCCTCAGTACAGACCCTCCGACAGTGCAGCGCTCCCTCAGTACTGCCCCTCCGACAGTGCAGCGCTCCCTCAGTACAGACCCTCCGACAGTGCAGCGCTCCCTCAGTACTGCCCCTCCGACAGTGCAGCGCTCCCTCAGTACTGCCCCTCCGCCAGTGCAGCGCTCCCTCAGTACTGCCCCTCCGATAGTGCAGCGCTCCCTCAGTGGGGGGAGGCGGGGTGGGTTTGGCTGCACTAGAGGCCAGAATTGGAAGAGTGCAGAATCCCGGCGGGTTGTCGGGGCTGGAGCAGGGCAGGCGAGTGCAACACACAGCAGCAACCAGCGATGATGGGCTCACGTCCGAGGAGCTTTTTTTTGGAGTCGCACTCACCTTGGCTCTCGGACTCTTCGTAATCCTGACCCTCCAACACATCATCATCGATGTCCATGATGAGGTCGGGCAGATCATTATCCTCCTCATATTCCAGGGGCTCGCCTTCGCTCCCTGGAGCGCGTTCTTCATCCGGCTCCCTCCGCCCCGAGGCCCCTTTAGTCCCCCTCATCCTCCCGCTGCCAAACTGAACCAGTCCCAGTACCTCGGGCCAGTGGGGTCCAAAGGAGCTCCTTTTACGAATCTGAACCCAATTCTTCAAATTGAATCAATACCAATTAATCCAAACAAAAATCACACCGGCAAACAAAACCGGTAATTAATTACGGATTAATTACTCATCGATTCAAGACACTGAGCCGAGTTGGTTTTTCTATTCTGAAGACTTATTCCGCGAGTTGTTATGAACAGGCATTTAAGATTATTTTTGCAAAGGTATTGGGTCTGCCGAGAATTTTTTAGGATTAATCTGCAGGCTTTTCAGTTGTCGATTGATTATTGATTATTTAGTTTATTTTTTTTCTTTAATTAGAAATAGCTGCTTTCAGACGGCATCAACAGGTTAATTATTAATTATTCAAGGAAATATTGCATTAACAAAAGTATTTAATTATTAGTCTATTCACATTAATTAAATAAAACTAATTAAGAATATGAAGTTACAATATTGTTTTAGTCCACTAATAATTATTTCATTCGTTAACGAGTAAAGGATTATTTAATTTAGATGATAAAATGGTTATTCACGTTAAATATGGTTTAATTACTTTAAGTAAATTAGTAAATAATACTTATCTTATTAAATGTTTAGAAATTCTGATTTTAATTTGATAATTATTTGATTAATTATTGTGGCTAATTTTGGTTATTGAGATTTATTCCTGGCTTTATTTCATCAGTATTTGACGAATTATAGATAATTTAGATCACCTCTTAAATGTTTTGACAATTTACTGATATTTATCAAATACTTATTAATTTTTCACTTCATTATTCATTCATTGGATCAATTAATGTTTAGATTATTAATAATTGAGACTAAAGGGTGATATTATTAATGATGGATTATTGAGATTAATTATATTAATAATGGATTATTGAGGCTAATTATTGATTACATATATTAATGATGGATTATAGATATTAATTATTGATCAGGTATAATAATGACGAATTATATAGAGATAAATTATATTAATAATGGATTATAGAGATAAATTATATTAATGATGGATTATTGAGATTGATTAGGTATATTAATGATGGATTATTGAGATTAATTATTGATTAGGTATATTAATGATGGATTAGAGAGATTAATTATTGATTGGGTATATTAACGATGGATTACTTTTAATAATTAACTAATTATAAAGAATTTACATTCAATATAGATTTTAATATTATTATACTAAATATTGATGAGTGCTAGTTCTATATTACTCCCAGCTCTTGTTGCTAATGATGATTTTAGGGACTGAAAGGACTGATTCTGGGGATTAATTCCACTGCTCATTGATTGAAAGGCTCTGATCAATGAGCAGTAATTGGAGATTGTCCCTCTGGGCTGCCCCTAGGTCCAGACTCAGACCTCGGCCTCTCCCACAGGCCCAGACTCAGGCCTCGGCCTCTCCCCACAGGCCCAGACTCAGGCCTCGACCTCTCCCGCACAGGCCCAGACTCAGGCCTCGGCCGCTCCCCAACAGGCCCAGTCTCAAGCCTCGGCCTCTCCCCCACAGGCCCAGACTCAGGCCTCGGACTCTCCGCGCCACGCTCAGCTCGGCGCCGCCATCTTGGTAAAGGCAGAAGCCGCGGGTAAAGGAAGGACGGCGGTCACCCCGGAAATGGTTCCCCGGGAGGGGTCAGCGCGGGCACATGGGCGGTGACGTCAGAGGGTGGAGCAGCGCTGAGTGTAACAGAGCAAAGGCATCATTCATCAATTTATAAAAACAACAGGGCAGGGACATCAATATAAATATAATGGATAATAACTGGAGAATCACTGCAACAGGGCAGGGACATCAATATAAATATAATGGATAATAACTGGAGAATCACTGCAACAGGGCAGGGACATCAATATAAATATAATGGATAATAACTGGAGAATCACCGCAACAGGGCAGGGACATCAATATAAATATAATGGATAATAACTGGAGAATCACCGCAACAGGGCAGAGACATCAATATAAATATAATGGATAATAACTGGAGAATCACTGCAACAGGGCAGTGACATCAATACAAATATAATGGATAATAACTGGAGAATCACCGCAACAGGGCAGGGACATCAATATAAATATAATGGATAATAACTGGAGAATCACCGCAACAGGGCAGGGACATCAATATAAATATAATGGATAATAACTGGAGAATCACCGCAACAGGGCAGAGACATCAATATAAATATAATGGATAATAACTGGAGAATCACTGCAACAGGGCAGTGACATCAATATAAATATAATGGATAATAACTGGAGAATCACTGCAACAGGGCAGAGACATCAATATAAATATAATGGATAATAACTGGAGAATCACCGCAACAGGGCAGGGACATCAATATAAATATAATGGATAATAACTGGAGAATCACCGCAACAGGGCAGGGACATCAATATAAATATAATGGATAATAACTGGAGAATCACTGCAACAGGGCAGGGACATCAATATAAATATAATGGATAATAACTGGAGAATCACTGCAACAGGGCAGGGACATCAATATAAATATAATGGATAATAACTGGAGAATCACTGCAACAGGGCAGGGACATCAATATAAATATAATGGATAATAACTGGAGAATCACCGCAACAGGGCAGGGACATCAATATAAATATAATGGATAATAACTGGAGAATCACCGCAACAGGGCAGGGACATTAATATAAATATAATGGATAATAACTGGAGAATCACTGCAACAGGGCAGGGACATCAATATAAATATAATGGATAATAACTGGAGAATCACTGCAACAGGGCAGGGACATCAATATAAATATAATGGATAATAACTGGAGAATCACCGCAACAGGGCAGGGACATCAATGTAAATATAATGGATAATAACTGGAGAATCACCGCAACAGGGCAGGGACATCAATATAAATATAATGGGTAATAACTGGAGAATCACTGCAACAGGGCAGGGACATCAATATAAATATAATGGATAATAACTGGAGAATCACTGCAACAGGGCAGGGACATCAATATAAATATAATGGATAATAACTGGAGAATCACAACAGGGCAGGGACATCAATATAAATATAATGGATAACAACTGGAGAATCACCGCAACAGGGCAGGGACATCAATATAAATATAATGGATAATAACTGGAGAATCACTGCAACAGGGCAGGGACATCAATATAAATATAATGGATAATAACTGGAGAATCACCGCAACAGGGCAGGGACATCAATATAAATATAATGGATAATAACTGGAGAATCACTGCAATAGGGCAGGGACATCAATATAAATATAATGGATAATAACTGGAGATTCACTGAAACAGGGCAGGGACATCAATATAAATATAATGGGTAATAACTGGAGAATCACCGCAACAGGGCAGGGACATCAATATAAATATAATGGATAATAACTGGAGAATCACCGCAACAGGGCAGGGACATCAATATAAATATAATGGATAATAACTGGAGAATCACTGCAACAGGGCAGGGACATCAATATAAATATAATGGATAATAACTGGAGAATCACCACAACAGGGCAGGGACATCAATATAAATATAATGGATAATAACTGGAGAATCACCGCAACAGGGCAGGGGCATCAATATAAATATAATGGATAATAACTGGAGAATCACTGCAACAGGGCAGGGACATCAATATAAATATAATGGGTAATAACTGGAGAATCACCGCAACAGGGCAGGGACATCAATATAAATATAATGGATAATAACTGGAGAATCACCGCAACAGGGCAGGGACATCAATATAAATATAATGGATAATAACTGGAGAATCACCGCAACAGGGCAGGGACATCAATATAAATATAATGGATAATAACTGGAGAATCACAGCAACAGGGCAGGGACTACAATATAAATATAATGGATAATAACTGGAGAATCACCGCAACAGGGCAGAGACATCAATATAAATATAATGGATAATAACTGGAGAATCACCGCAACAGGGCAGGGACATCAATATAAATATAATGGATAATAACTGGAGAATCACTGCAACAGGGCAGGGACATCAATATAAATATAATGGATAATAACTGGAGAATCACCGCAACAGGACAGGGACATCAATATAAATATAATGGATAATAACTGGAGAATCACTGCAACAGGGCAGGGACATCAATATAAATTATAATGGATAATAACTGGAGAATCACTGCAACAGGGCAGGGACATCAATATAAATATAATGGATAATAACTGGAGAATCACCGCAACAGGCAGAGACATCAATATAAATATAATGGATAATAACTGGAGAATCACTGCAACAGGGCAGAGACATCAATATAAATATAATGGATAATAACTGGAGAATCACCGCAACAGGGCAGGGACATCAATATAAATATAATGGATAACAACTGGAGAATCACTGCAACAGGGCAGGGACATCAATATAAATATAATGGATAATAACGGGTGAATCACTGCAACAGGGCAGGGACATCAATATAAATATAATGGATAATAACTGGAGAATCACCGCAACAGGGCAGGTACATCAATATAAATATAATGGATAATAACTGGAGAATCACCGCAACAGGGCAGGGACATCAATATAAATATAATGGATAATAACTGGAGAATCACTGCAACAGGGCAGGGACATCAATATAAATATAATGGATAATAACTGGAGAATCACCGCAACAGGGCAGGGACATCAATATAAATATAATGGATAATAACTGGAGA
Source organism: Somniosus microcephalus (assembly GCF_052327205.1). Lineage (NCBI taxonomy): Eukaryota > Metazoa > Chordata > Chondrichthyes > Squaliformes > Somniosidae > Somniosus > Somniosus microcephalus. The sequence continues at coordinate 15,194,427 of NW_028225181.1, forward strand.
ATCACCGCAACAGGGCAGGGACATCAATATAAATATAATGGATAATAACTGGAGAATCACCGCAACAGGGCAGGGACATCAATATAAATATAATGGATAATAACTGGAGAATCACTGCAACAGGGCAGGGACATCAATATAAATATAATGGATAATAACTGGAGAATCACCGCAACAGGGCAGGGACATCAATATAAATATAATGGATAATAACTGGAGAATCACAGCAACAGGGCAGGGACATCAATATAAATATAATGGATAATAACTGGAGAATCACCGCAACAGGGCAGGGACATCAATATAAATATAATGGATAATAACTGGAGAATCACCGCAACAGGGCAGGGACATCAATATAAATATAATGGATAATAACTGGAGAATCACCGCAACAGGGCAGGGACATCAATATAAATATAATGGATAATAACTGGAGAATCACCGCAACAGGGCAGGGATATCAATATAAATATAATGGATAATAACTGGAGAATCACCGCAACAGGTCAGGGACATCAATATAAATATAATGGATAATAACTGGAGAATCACTGCAACAGGGCAGGGACATCAATATAAATATAATGGATAATAACTGGAGAATCACCGCAACAGGGCAGGGACATCAATATAAATATAATGGATAATAACTGGAGAATCACCGCAACAGGGCAGGGACATCAATATAAATATAATGGATAATAACTGGAGAATCACTGCAACAGGGCAGGGACATCAATATAAATATAATGGATAATAACTGGAGAATCACTGCAACAGGGCAGGGACATCAATATAAATATAATGGATAATAACTGGAGAATTACTGCAACAGGGCAGGGACATCAATATAAATATAATGGATAATAACTGGAGAATCACTGCAACAGGGCAGGGACATCAATATAAATATAATGGATAATAACGGGAGAATCACTGCAACAGGGCAGAGACATCAATATAAATATAATGGATAATAACTGGAGAATCACCGCAACAGGGCAGGGACATCAATATAAATATAATGGATAATAACTGGAGAATCACCGCAACAGGGCAGGGACATCAATATAAATATAATGGATAATAACTTGAGAATCACCGCAACAGGGCAGGGACATCAATATAAATATAATGGATAATAACTGGAGAATCACCACAACAGGGCAGGGACATCAATATAAATATAATGGATAATAACTGGAGAATCACCGCAACAGGGCAGGGACATCAATATAAATATAATGGATAATAACTGGAGAATCACTGCAACAGGGCAGGGACATCAATATAAATATAATGGATAATAACTGGAGAATCACCACAACAGGGCAGGGACATCAATATAAATATAATGGAAAATAACTGGAGAATCACCGCAACAGGGCAGGGACATCAATATAAATATAATGGATAATAACTGGAGAATCACCGCAACAGGGCAGGGACATCAATATAAATATAATGGATAATAACTGGAGAATCACCGCAACAGGGCAGGGACATCAATATAAATATAATGGATAATAACTGGAGAATCACTGCAACAGGGCAGGGACATCAATATAAATATAATGGATAATAACTGGAGAATCACCGCAACAGGGCAGGGACATCAATATAAATATAATGGATAATAACTGGAGAATCAACGCAACAGGGCAGGGACATCAATATAAATATAATGGATAATAACTGGATAATCACCGCAACAGGGCAGGGACATCAATATAAATATAATGGATAATAACTGGAGAATCACCGCAACAGGGCAGGAACATCAATATAAATATAATGGATAATAACTGGAGAATCACTGCAACGGGGCAGGGACATCAATATAAATATAATGGATAATAACTGGAGAATCACCGCAACAGGGCAGGGACATCAATATAAATATAATGGATAATAACGGGTGAATCACTGCAACAGGGCAGGGACATCAATATAAATATAATGGATAATAACTGGAGAATCACTGCAACAGGGCAGGGACATCAATATAAATATAATGGATAATAACTGGAGAATCACTGCAACAGGGCAGGGACATCAATATAAATATAATGGATAATAACTGGAGAATCACCGCAACAGGGCAGGGACATCAATATAAATATAATGGATAATAACGGGTGAATCACCGCAACAGGGCAGGGACATCAATATAAATATAATGGATAATAACTGGAGAATCACTGCAACAGGGCAGGGACATCACTATAAATATAATGGATAATAACTGGAGAATCACTGCAACAGGGCAGGGACATCAATATAAATATAATGGATAATAACCGGAGAACCACCGCAACAGGGCAGAGACATCAATATAAATATGATGGATAATAACTGGAGAATCACTGCAACAGGGCAGGGACATCAATATAAATATAATGGATAATAACTGGAGAATCACCGCAACAGGGCAGGGACATCAATATAAATATAATGGATAATAACTGGAGAATCACTGCAACAGGGCAGGGACATTAATATAAATATAATGGATAATAACTGTAGAATCACCGCAACAGGGCAGGGACATCAATATAAATATAATGGATAATAACTGGAGAATCACAGCAACAGGGCAGGGACATCAATATAAATATAATGGATAATAACTGGAGAATCACCGCAACAGGGCAGGGACATCAATATAAATATAGTGGATAATAACTGGAGAATCACCTGCAACAGGGCAGGGACATCAATATAAATATAATGGATAATAACTGGAGAATCACCGCAACAGGGCAGGGACATCAATATAAATATAATGGATAATAACTGGAGAATCACTGCAACAGGGCAGGGACATCAATATAAATATAATGGATAATAACTGGAGAATCACTGCAACAGGGCAGGGACATCAATATAAATATAATGGATAATAACTGGAGAATCACTGCAACAGGGCAGGGACATCAATATAAATATAATGGATAATAACTGGAGAATCACCGCAACAGGGCAGGGACATCAATATAAATATAATGGATAATAACTGGAGAATCACCGCAACAGGGCAGGGACATCAATATAAATATAATGGATAATAACTGGAGAATCACCGCAACAGGGCAGGGACATCAATATAAATATAATGGATAATAACTGGAGAATCACCGCAACAGGGCAGGGACATCAATATAAATATAATGGATAATAACTGGAGAATCACGCAACAGGGCAGGGACATCAATATAAATATAATGGATAATAACTGGAGAATCACTGCAACAGGGCAGGGACATCAATATAAATATAATGGATAATAACTGGAGAATCACTGCAACAGGGCAGGGACATCAATATAATTATAAATGGATCAGAT
>NW_028225181.1:15198275-15303275 GCF_052327205.1 Somniosus microcephalus
TCTCCAGTTATTATCCATTATATTTATATTGATGTCCCTGCCCTGTTGCAGTGATTCTCCAGTTATTATCCATTATATTTATATTGATGTCCCTGCCCTGTTGCAGTGATTCTCCAGTTATTATCCATTATATTTATATTGATGTCCCTGCCCTGTTGCGGTGATTCTCCAGTTATTATCCATTATATTTATATTGATGTCCCTGCCCTGTTGCGGTGATTCTCCAGTTATTATCCATTATATTTATATTGATGTCCCTGCCCTGTTGCAGTGATTCTCCAGTTATTATCCATTATATTGATATTGATGTCCCTGCCCTGTTGCGGTGATTCTCCAGTTATTATCCATTATATTTATATTGATGTCCCTGCCCTGTTGCGGTGATTCTCCAGTTATTATCCATTATATTTATATTGATGTCCCTGCCCTGTTGCGGTGATTCTCCAGTTATTATCCATTATATTTATATTGATGTCCCTGCCCTGTTGCGGTGATTCTCCAGTTATTATCCATTATATTTATATTGATGTCCCTGCCCTGTTGCGGTGATTCTCCAGTTATTATCCATTATATTTATATTGATGTCCCTGCCCTGTTGCAGTGATTCTCCAGTTATTATCCATTATATTTATATTGATGTCCCTGCCCTGTTGCAGTGATTCTCCAGTTATTATCCATTATATTTATATTGATGTCCCTGCCCTGTTGCAGTGATTCTCCAGTTATTATCCATTATATTTATATTGATGTCCCTGCCCTGTTGCAGTGATTCTCCAGTTATTATCCATTATATTTATATTGATGTCCCTGCCCTGTTGCAGTGATTCTCCAGTTATTATCCATTATATTTATATTGATGTCCCTGCCCTGTTGCGGTGATTCTCCAGTTATTATCCATTATATTATATATTGATGTCCCTGCCCTGTTGCAGTGATTCTCCAGTTATTATCCATTATATTTATATTGATGTCCCTGCCCTGTTGCGCTGATTCTCCAGTTATTATCCATTATATTTATATTGATGTCCCTGCCCTGTTGCGGTGATTCTCCAGTTATTATCCATTATATTTATATTGATGTCCCTGCCCTGTTGCAGTGATTCTCCAGTTATTATCCATTATATTTATATTGATGTCCCTGCCCTGTTGCAGTGATTCTCAAGTTATTATCCATTATATTTATATTGATGTCCCTGCCCTGTTGCGGTGATTCTCCAGTTATTATCCATTATATTTATATTGATGTCCCTGCCCTGTTGCAGTGATTCTCCAGTTATTATCCATTATATTTATATTGATGTCCCTGCCCTGTTGCGGTGATTCTCCAGTTATTATCCATTATATTTATATTGATGTCCCTGCCCTGTTGCGGTGATTCTCCAGTTATTATCCATTATATTTATATTGATGGTGTCCCTGCCCTGTTGCGGTGATTCTCCAGTTATTATCCATTATATTTATATTGATGTCCCTGCCCTGTTGCGGTGATTCTCCAGTTATTATCCATTATATTTATATTGATGTCCCTGCCGTGTTGCAGTGATTCTCCAGTTATTATCCATTATATTTATATTGATGTCCCTGCCCTGTTGCGGTGATTCTCCAGTTATTATCCATTTTATTTATATTGATGTCCCTGCCCTGTTGCAGTGATTCTCCAGTTATTATCCATTATATTTATATTGATTGGTGTCCCTGCCCTGTTGCGGTGATTCTCCAGTTATTATCCATTATATTTATATTGATGTCCCTGCCCAGTTGCAATGATTCTCCAGTTATTATCCATTATATATATATTGATGTCCCTGCCCTGTTGCGGTGATTCTCCAGTTATTATCCATTATATTTATATTGATTGGTGTCCCTGCCCTGTTGCAGTGATTCTCCAGTTATTATCCATTATATTTATATTGATGTCCCTGCCCAGTTGCAATGATTCTCCAGTTATTATCCATTATATATATATTGATGTCCCTGCCCTGTTGCAGTGATTCTCCAGTTATTATCCATTATATATATATATTGATGTCCCTGCCCAGTTGCAATGATTCTCCAGTTATTATCCATTATATTTATATTGATGTCCCTGCCCAGTTGCAGTGATTCTCCAGTTATTATCCATTATATTTATATTGATGTCCCTGCCCTGTTGCGGTGATTCTCCAGTTATTATCCATTATATTTATATTGATGTCCCTGCCCTGTTGCGGTGATTCTCCAGTTATTATCCATTATATTTATATTGATGTCCCTGCCCTGTTGCAGTGATTCTCCAGTTATTATCCATTATATTTATATTTATGTCCCTGCCCTGTTGCGGTGATTCTCCAGTTATTATCCATTATATTTATATTGATGTCCCTGCCCTGTTGCAGTGATTTTCCAGTTATTATCCATTATATTTATATTGATGTCCCTGCCGTGTTGCAGTGATTCTCCAGTTATTATCCATTATATTTATATTGATTGGTGTCCCTGCCCTGTTGCGGTGATTCTCCAGTTATTATCCATTATATTTATATTGATGTCCCTGCTCTGTTGCAGTGATTCTCCAGTTATTATCCATTATATTTATATTGATGTCCCTGCCCTGTTGCAGTGATTCTCCAGTTATTATCCATTATATTTATATGGATGTCCCTGCCCTGTTGCAGTGATTCTCCAGTTATTATCCATTATATTTATATTGATGTCCCTGCTCTGTTGCAGTGATTCTCCAGTTATTATCCATTATATTTATATTGATGTCCCTGCCCTGTTGCGGTGATTCTCCAGTTATTATCCATTATATTTATATTGATGTCCCTGCTCTGTTGCAGTGATTCTCCAGTTATTATCCATTATATTTATATTGATGTCCCTGCCCTGTTGCAGTGATTCTCCAGTTATTATCCATTATATTTATATTGATGTCCCTGCCCTGTTGCGGTGATTCTCCAGTTATTATCCATTATATTTATATTGATGTCCCTGCCCTGTTGCAGTGATTCTCCAGTTATTATCCATTATATTTATATTGATGTCCCTGCCCTGTTGCAGTGATTCTCAAGTTATTATCCATTATATTTATATTGATGTCCCTGCCCTGTTGCGGTGATTCTCCAGTTATTATCCATTATATTTATATTGATGTCCCTGCCCTGTTGCGGTGATTCTCCAGTTATTATCCATTATATTTATATTGATTGGTGTCCCTGCCCTGTTGCGGTGATTCTCCAGTTATTATCCATTATATTTATATTGATGTCGCTGCCCTGTTGCGGTGATTCTCCAGTTATTATCCATTATATTTATATTGATGTCCCTGCCGTGTTGCAGTGATTCTCCAGTTATTATCCATTATATTTATATTGATGTCCCTGCCCTGTTGCGGTGATTCTCCAGTTATTATCCATTTTATTTATATTGATGTCCCTGCCCTGTTGCAGTGATTCTCCAGTTATTATCCATTATATTTATATTGATTGGTGTCCCTGCCCTGTTGCGGTGATTCTCCAGTTATTATCCATTATATTTATATTGATGTCCCTGCCGTGTTGCAGTGATTCTCCAGTTATTATCCATTATATTTATATTGATGTCCCTGCCCTGTTGCAGTGATTCTCCAGTTATTATCCATTATATTTATATTGATGTCCCTGCCCTGTTGGAGTGATTCTCCAGTTATTATCCATTATATTTATATTGCTGACCCTGCCCTGTTGCAGTGATTCTCCAGTTATTATCCATTATATTTATATTGATGTCCCTGCTCTGTTCCAGTGATTCTCCAGTTATTATCCATTATATTTATACTGATGTCCCTGCCCTGTTGCGGTGATTCTCCAGTTATTATCCATTATATTTATATTGCTGACCCTGCCCTGTTGCAGTGATTCTCCAGTTATTATCCATTATATTTATATTGATGTCCCTGCTCTGTTCCAGTGATTCTCCAGTTATTATCCATTATATTTATACTGATGTCCCTGCCCTGTTGCGGTGATTCTCCAGTTATTATCCATTATATTTATATTGATGTCCCTGCCCTGTTGCAGTGATTCTCCAGTTATTATCCATTATATTTATATTGATGTCCCTGCCCAGTTGCAATGATTCTCCAGTTATTATCCATTATATATATATTGATGTCCCTGCCCTGTTGCGGTGATTCTCCAGTTATTATCCATTATATTTATATTGATGTCCCTGCCCTGTTGCGGTGATTCTCCAGTTATTATCCATTATATTTATATTGATGTCCCTGCCCTGTTGCAGTGATTCTCCAGTTATTATCCATTATATTTATATTTATGTCCCTGCCCTGTTGCGGTGATTCTCCAGTTATTATCCATTATATTTATATTGATGTCCCTGCCCTGTTGCAGTGATTCTCCAGTTATTATCCATTATATTTATATTGATGTCCCTGCCCTGTTGCGGTGATTCTCCAGTTATTATGCATTATATTTATATTGATGTCCCTGCCCTGTTGCAGTGATTCTCCAGTTATTATCCATTATATTTATATTGATGTCCCTGCCCTGTTGCAGTGATTCTGCAGTTATTATCCATTATATTTATATTGATGTCCCTGCCCCGTTGCAGTGATTCTCCAGTTATTATCCATTATATTTATATTGATGTCCCTGCCCTGTTGCAGTGATTCTCCAGTTATTATCCATTATATTTATATTGATGTCCCTGTCCTGTTGCGGTGATTCTCCAGTTATTATCCATTATATTTATATTGATGTCCCTGCCCTGTTGCGGTGATTCTCCAGTTATTATCCACTATATTTATATTGATGTCCCTGCCGTGTTGCAGTGATTCTCCAGTTATTATCCATTATATTTATATTGATTGGTGTCCCTGCCCTGTTGCGGTGATTCTCCAGTTATTATCCATTATATTTATATTGATGTCCCTGCTCTGTTGCAGTGATTTTCCAGTTATTATCCATTATATTTATATTGATGTCCCTGCCCTGTTGCAGTGATTCTCCAGTTATTATCCATTATATTTATATTGATGTCCCTGCCCTGTTGCAGTGATTCTCCAGTTATTATCCATTATATTTATATTGATGTCCCTGCCCTGTTGCAGTGATTCTCCAGATATTATCCATTATATTTATATCGATGTCCCTGCCCTGTTGCGGTGATTCTCCAGTTATTATCCATTATATTTATATTGATGTCCCTGCCCTGTTGCGGTGATTCTCCAGTTATTATTCATTATATTTATATTGATGTCCCTGCCCAGTTGCAATGATTCTCCAGTTATTATCCATTATATATATATTGATGTCCCTGCCCTGTTGCGGTGATTCTCCAGTTATTATCCATTATATTTATATTGATGTCCCTGCCCTGTTGCGGTGATTCTCCAGTTATTATCCATTATATTTATATTGATGTCCCTGCCCTGTTGCAGTGATTCTCCAGTTATTATCCATTATATTTATATTTATGTCCCTGCCCTGTTGCGGTGATTCTCCAGTTATTATCCATTATATTTATATTGATGTCCCTGCCCTGTTGCGGTGATTCTCCAGTTATTATCCACTATATTTATATTGATGTCCCTGCCGTGTTGCAGTGATTCTCCAGTTATTATCCATTATATTTATATTGATTGGTGTCCCTGCCCTGTTGCGGTGATTCTCCAGTTATTATCCATTATATTTATATTGATGTCCCTGCTCTGTTGCAGTGATTCTCCAGTTATTATCCATTATATTTATATTGATGTCCCTGCCCTGTTGCAGTGATTCTCCAGTTATTATCCATTATATTTATATGGATGTCCCTGCCCTGTTGCAGTGATTCTCCAGTTATTATCCATTATATTTATATTGATGTCCCTGCTCTGTTGCAGTGATTCTCCAGTTATTATCCATTATATTTATATTGATGTCCCTGCCCTGTTGCGGTGATTCTCCAGTTATTATCCATTATATTTATATTGATGTCCCTGCTCTGTTGCAGTGATTCTCCAGTTATTATCCATTATATTTATATTGATGTCCCTGCCCTGTTGCGGTGATTCTCCAGTTATTATCCATTATATTTCTATTGATGTCCCTGCCCTGTTGCGGTGATTCTCCAGTTATTATCCATTATATTTATATTGATGTCCCTGCCCTGTTGCGGTGATTCTCCAGTTATTATCCATTATATTTATATTGATGTCCCTGCCCTGTTGCGGTGATTCTCCAGTTATTATCCATTATATTTATATTGATGTCCCTGCCCTGTTGTGGTGATTCTCCAGTTATTATCCATTATATTTATATTGATGTCCCTGCCCTGTTGCGGTGATTCTCCAGTTATTATCCATTATATTTATATTGATGTCCCTGCCCTGTTGCAGTGATTCTCCAGTTATTATCCATTATATTTATATTGATGTCCCTGCCCTGTTGCGGTGATTCTCCAGTTATTATCCATTATATTTATATTGATGTCCCTGCCCTGTTGCAGTGATTCTCCAGTTATTATCCATTATATTTATATTGATGTCCCTGCCCTGTTGCAGTGATCCTCCAGTTATTATCCATTATATTTATATTGATGTCCCTGCCCTGTTGCGGTGATTCTCCAGTTATTATCCATTATATTTATATTGATGTCCCTGCCCTGTTGCAGTGATTCTCCAGTTATTATCCATTATATTTATATTGATGTCCCTGCCCTGTTGCAGTGATTCTCCAGTTATTATCCATTATATTTATATTGATGTCCCTGCCCTGTTGCGGTGATTCTCCAGTTATTATCCATTATATTTATATTGATGTCCCTGCCCTGTTGCGGTGATTCTCCAGTTATTATCCATTATATTTATATTGATGTCCCTGCCCTGTTGCAGTGATTCTCCAGTTATTATCCATTATATTTATATTGATGTCCCTGCCCTGTTGCGGTGATGCTCCAGTTATTATCCATTATATTTATATTGATGTCCCTGCCCTGTTGCGGTGATTCTCCAGTTATTATCCATTATATTTATATTGATGTCCCTGCCCTGTTGCAGTGATTCTCCAGTTATTATCCATTATATTTATATTGATTGGTGTCCCTGCCCTGTTGCGGTGATTCTCCAGTTATTATCCATTATATTTATATTGATGTCCCTGCCCTGTTGCGGTGATTCTCCAGTTATTATCCATTATATTTATATTGATGTCCCTGCCCTGTTGCAGTGATCCTCCAGTTATTATCCATTATATTTATATTGATGTCCCTGCCCTGTTGCGGTGATTCTCCAGTTATTATCCATTATATTTATATTGATGTCCCTGCCCTGTTGCAGTGATTCTCCAGTTATTATCCATTATATTTATATTGATGTCCCTGCCCTGTTGCGGTGATTCTCCAGTTATTATCCATTATATTTATATTGATGTCCCTGCCCTGTTGCGGTGATTCTCCAGTTATTATCCATTATATTTATATTGATGTCCCTGCCCTGTTGCAGTGATTCTCCAGTTATTATCCATTATATTTATATTGATGTCCCTGCCCTGTTGCGGTGATTCTCCAGTTATTATCCATTATATTTATATTGATGTCCCTGCCCTGTTGCAGTGATTCTCCAGTTATTATCCATTATATTTATATTGATTGGTGTCCCTGCCCTGTTGCGGTGATTCTCCAGTTATTATCCATTATATTTATATTGGTGTCCCTGCCCTGTTGCGGTGATTCTCCAGTTATTTTCCATTATATTTATATTGATGTCCCTGCCCTGTTGCGGTGATTCTCCAGTTATTATCCATTATATTTATATTGATGTCCCTGCCCTGTTGCGGTGATTCTCCAGTTATTATCCATTATATTTATATTGATGTCCCTGCCCTGTTGCGGTTATTCTCCAGTTATTATCCATTATATTTATATTGATGTCCCTGCCCTGTTGCGGTGATTCTCCAGTTATTATCCATTATATTTATATTGATGTCCCTGCCCTGTTGCAGTGATTCTCCAGTTATTATCCATTATATTTATATTGATTGGTGTCCCTGCCCTGTTGCGGTGATTCTCCAGTTATTATCCATTCTATTTATATTGATGTCCCTGCCCTGTTGCGGTTATTCTCCAGTTATTATCCATTATATTTATATTGATGTCCCTGCCCTGTTGCAGTGATTCTCCAGTTATTATCCATTATATTTATATTGATGTCCCTGCCCTGTTGCGGTGATTCTCCAGCTATTATCCATTATATTTATATTGATGTCCCTGCCCTGTTGCTGTGATACTCCAGTTATTATCCATTATATTTATATTGATGTCCCTGCCCTGTTGCGGTGATTCTCCAGTTATTATCCATTATATTTATATTGATGTCCCTGCCCTGTTGCAGTGATTCTCCAGTTATTATCCATTATATTTATATTGATGTCCCTGCCCTGTTGCAGTGATTCTCCAGTTATTATCCATTATATTTATATTGATGTCCCTGCCCTGTTGCGGTGATTCTCCAGTTATTATCCATTATATTTATATTGATGTCCCTGCCCTGTTGCGGTGATTCTCCAGTTATTATCCATTATATTTATATTGATGTCCCTGCCCTGTTGCAGTGATCCTCCAGTTATTATCCATTATATTTATATTGATGTCCCTGCCCTGTTGCGGTGATTCTCCAGTTATTATCCATTATATTTATATTGATGTCCCTGCCCTGTTGCAGTGATTCTCCAGTTATTATCCATTATATTTATATTGATGTCCCTGCCCTGTTGCAGTGATTCTCCAGTTATTATCCATTATATTTATATTGATGTCCCTGCCCTGTTGCGGTGATTCTCCAGTTATTATCCATTATATTTATATTGATGTCCCTGCCCTGTTGCGGTGATTCTCCAGTTATTATCCATTATATTTATATTGATGTCCCTGCCCTGTTGCAGTGATTCTCCAGTTATTATCCATTATATTTATATTGATGTCCCTGCCCTGTTGCAGTGATTCTCCAGTTATTATCCATTATATTTATATTTATGTCCCTGCCCTGTTGCGGTGATTCTCCAGTTATTATCCATAATATTTATATTGATGTCCCTGCCCTGTTGCAGTGATTCTCCAGTTATTATCCATTATATTTATATTGATGTCCCTGCCCTGTTGCGGTGATTCTCCAGTTATTATCCATTATATTTATATTGATGTCCCTGCCCTGTTGCAGTGATTCTCCAGTTATTATCCATTATATTTATATTGATGTCCCTGCCCTGTTGCAGTGATTCTGCAGTTATTATCCATTATATTTATATTGATGTCCCTGCCCCGTTGCAGTGATTCTCCAGTTATTATCCATTATATTTATATTGATGTCCCTGCCCTGTTGCAGTGATTCTCCAGTTATTATCCATTATATTTATATTGATGTCCCTGTCCTGTTGCGGTGATTCTCCAGTTATTATCCATTATATTTATATTGATGTCCCTGCCCTGTTGCGGTGATTCTCCAGTTATTATCCACTATATTTATATTGATGTCCCTGCCGTGTTGCAGTGATTCTCCAGTTATTATCCATTATATTTATATTGATTGGTGTCCCTGCCCTGTTGCGGTGATTCTCCAGTTATTATCCATTATATTTATATTGATGTCCCTGCTCTGTTGCAGTGATTCTCCAGTTATTATCCATTATATTTATATTGATGTCCCTGCCCTGTTGCGGTGATTCTCCAGTTATTATCCATTATATTTATATTGATGTCCCTGCTCTGTTGCAGTGATTCTCCAGTTATTATCCATTATATTTATATTGATGTCCCTGCCCTGTTGCGGTGATTCTCCAGTTATTATCCATTATATTTCTATTGATGTCCCTGCCCTGTTGCGGTGATTCTCCAGTTATTATCCATTATATTTATATTGATGTCCCTGCCCTGTTGCAGTGATTCTCCAGTTATTATCCATTATATTTATATTGATGTCCCTGCCCTGTTGCGGTGATTCTCCAGTTATTATCCATTATATTTATATTGATGTCCCTGCCCTGTTGTGGTGATTCTCCAGTTATTATCCATTATATTTATATTGATTTCCCTGCCCTGTTGCGGTGATTCTCCAGTTATTATCCATTATATTTATATTGATGTCCCTGCCCTGTTGCAGTGATTCTCCAGTTATTATCCATTATATTTATATTGATGTCCCTGCCCTGTTGCAGTGATTCTCCAGATATTATCCATTGTATTTATATTGATGTCCCTGCCCTGTTGCAGTGATTCTCCAGTTATTATCCATTATATTTATATTGATGTCCCTGCCCTGTTATGGTGATTCTCCAGTTATTATCCATTGTATTTATATTGATGTCCCTGCCCTGTTGTGGTGATTCTCCAGTTATTATCCATTATATTTATATTGATGTCCCTGCCCTGTTGCAGTGATTCTCCAGTTATTATCCATTGTATTTATATTGATGTCCCTGCCCTGTTGCGGTGATTCTCCAGTTATTATCCATTATATTTATATTGATGTCCCTGCCGTGTTGCAGTGATTCTCCAGTTATTATCCATTATATTTATATTGATGTCCCTGCCCTGTTGCAGTGATTCTCCAGTTATTATCCATTATATTTATATTGATGTCCCTGCCCTGTTGCAGTGATTCTCCAGTTATTATCCATTATATTTATATTGATGTCCCTGCCCTGTTGCGGTGATTCTCCAGTTATTATCCATTATATTTATATTGATGTCCCTGCCCTGTTGCGGTGATTCTCCAGTTATTATCCATTATATTTATATTGATGTCCCTGCCCTGTTGCAGTGATCCTCCAGTTATTATCCATTATATTTATATTGATGTCCCTGCCCTGTTGCGGTGATTCTCCAGTTATTATCCATTATATTTATATTGATGTCCCTGCCCTGTTGCAGTGATTCTCCAGTTATTATCCATTATATTTATATTGATGTCCCTGCCCTGTTGCAGTGATTCTCCAGTTATTATCCATTATATTTATATTGATGTCCATGCCCTGTTGCGGTGATTCTCCAGTTATTATCCATTATATTTATATTGATGTCCCTGCCCTGTTGCGGTGATTCTCCAGTTATTATCCATTATATTTATATTGATGTCCCTGCCCTGTTGCAGTGATTCTCCAGTTATTATCCATTATATTTATATTGATGTCCCTGCCCTGTTGCGGTGATGCTCCAGTTATTATCCATTATATTTATATTGATGTCCCTGCCCTGTTGCTGTGATTCTCCAGTTATTATCCATTATATTTATATTGATGTCCCTGCCCTGTTGCGGTGATTCTCCAGTTATTATCCATTATATTTATATTGATGTCCCTGCCCTGTTGCAGTGATTCTCCAGTTATTATCCATTATATTTATATTGATTGGTGTCCCTGCCCTGTTGCGGTGATTCTCCAGTTATTATCCATTATATTTATATTGATGTCCCTGCCCTGTTGCGGTGATTCTCCAGTTATTATCCATTATATTTATATTGCTGTCCCTGCCCTGTTGCGGTTATTCTCCAGTTATTATCCATTATATTTATATTGATGTCCCTGCCCTCTTGCGGTGATTCTCCAGTTATTATCCATTATATTTATATTGATGACCCTGCCCTGTTGCAGTGATTCTCCAGTTATTATCCATTATATTTATATTGATGTCCCTGCCCTGTTGCGGTGATTCTCCAGTTATTATCCATTATATTTATATTGATGTCCCTGCCCTGTTGCGGTGATTCTCCAGTTATTATCCATTATATTTATATTGATGTCCCTGCCCTGTTGCGGTGATTCTCCAGTTATTATCCATTTTATTTATATTGATGTCCCTGCCCTGTTGCAGTGATTCTCCAGTTATTATCCATTATATTTATATTGATTGGTGTCCCTGCCCTGTTGCGGTGATTCTCCAGTTATTATCCATTATATTTATATTGATGTCCCTGCCGTGTTGCAGTGATTCTCCAGTTATTATCCATTATATTTATATTGATGTCCCTGCCCTGTTGCAGTGATTCTCCAGTTATTATCCATTATATTTATATTGATGTCCCTGCCCTGTTGGAGTGATTCTCCAGTTATTATCCATTATATTTATATTGATGTCCCTGACCTGTTGCGGTGATTCTCCAGTTATTATCCATTATATTTATATTGCTGTCCCTGCCCTGTTGCAGTGATTCTCCAGTTATTATCCATTATATTTATATTGATGTCCCTGCTCTGTTCCAGTGATTCTCCAGTTATTATCCATTATATTTATACTGATGTCCCTGCCCTGTTGCGGTGATTCTCCAGTTATTATCCATTATATTTATATTGATGTCCCTGCCCTGTTGGAGTGATTCTCCAGTTATTATCCATTATATTTATATTGATGTCCCTGCCCTGTTGCAGTGATTCTCCAGTTATTATCCATTATATATATATTGATGTCCCTGCCCTGTTGCGGTGATTCTCCAGTTATTATCCATTATATTTATATTGATGTCCCTGCCCTGTTGCGGTGATTCTCCAGTTATTATCCATTATATTTATATTGATGTCCCTGCCCTGTTGCGGTGATTCTCCAGTTATTATCCATTATATTTATATTTATGTCCCTGCCCTGTTGCGGTGATTCTCCAGTTATTATCCATTATATTTATATTGATGTCCCTGCCCTGTTGCAGTGATTCTCCAGTTATTATCCATTATATTTATATTGATGTCCCTGCCCTGTTGCGGTGATTCTCCAGTTATTATCCATTATATTTATATTGATGTCCCTGCCCTGTTGCAGTGATTCTGCAGTTATTATCCATTATATTTATATTGATGTCCCTGCCCCGTTGCAGTGATTCTCCAGTTATTATCCATTATATTTATATTGATGTCCCTGCCCTGTTGCAGTGATTCTCCAGTTATTATCCATTATATTTATATTGATGTCCCTGTCCTGTTGCGGTGATTCTCCAGTTATTATCCATTATATTTATATTGATGTCCCTGCCCTGTTGCGGTGATTCTCCAGTTATTATCCACTATATTTATATTGATGTCCCTGCCGTGTTGCAGTGATTCTCCAGTTATTATCCATTATATTTATATTGATTGGTGTCCCTGCCCTGTTGCGGTGATTCTCCAGTTATTATCCATTATATTTATATTGATGTCCCTGCCCTGTTGCAGTGATTCTGCAGTTATTATCCATTATATTTATATTGATGTCCCTGCCCCGTTGCAGTGATTCTCCAGTTATTATTCATTATATTTATTTTGATGTCCCTGCCCTGTTGCAGTGATTCTCCAGTTATTATCCATTATATTTATATGGATGTCCCTGCCCTGTTGCAGTGATTCTCCAGTTATTATCCATTATATTTATATTGATGTACCTGCTCTGTTGCAGTGATTCTCCAGTTATTATCCATTATATTTATATTGATGTCCCTGCCCTGTTGCGGTGATTCTCCAGTTATTATCCATTATATTTATATTGATGTCCCTGCTCTGTTGCAGTGATTCTCCAGTTATTATCCATTATATTTATATTGATGTCCCTGCCCTGTTGCGGTGATTCTCCAGTTATTATCCGTTATATTTCTATTGATGTCCCTGCCCTGTTGCGGTGATTCTCCAGTTATTATCCATTATATTTATATTGATGTCCCTGCCCTGTTGCAGTGATTCTCCAGTTATTATCCATTATATTTATATTGATGTCCCTGCCCTGTTGCGGTGATTCTCCAGTTATTATCCATTATATTTATATTGATGTCCCTGCCCTGTTGTGGTGATTCTCCAGTTATTATCCATTATATTTATATTGATGTCCCTGCCCTGTTGCGGTGATTCTCCAGTTATTATCCATTATATTTATATTGATGTCCCTGCCCTGTTGCAGTGATTCTCCAGTTATTATCCATTATATTTATATTGATGTCCCTGCCCTGTTGCGGTGATTCTCCAGTTATTATCCATTATATTTATATTGATGTCCCTGCCCTGTTGCAGTGATCCTCCAGTTATTATCCATTATATTTATATTGATGTCCCTGCCCTGTTGCGGTGATTCTCCAGTTATTATCCATTATATTTATATTGATGTCCCTGCCCTGTTGCAGTGATTCTCCAGTTATTATCCATTATATTTATATTGATGTCCCTGCCCTGTTGCAGTGATTCTCCAGTTATTATCCATTATATTTATATTGATGTCCCTGCCCTGTTGCGGTGATTCTCCAGTTATTATCCATTATATTTATATTGATGTCCCTGCCCTGTTGCGGTGATTCTCCAGTTATTATCCATTATATTTATATTGATGTCCCTGCCCTGTTGCAGTGATTCTCCAGTTATTATCCATTATATTTATATTGATGTCCCTGCCCTGTTGCGGTGATGCTCCAGTTATTATCCATTATATTTATATTGATGTCCCTGCCCTGTTGCTGTGATTCTCCAGTTATTATCCATTATATTTATATTGATGTCCCTGCCCTGTTGCGGTGATTCTCCAGTTATTATCCATTATATTTATATTGATGTCCCTGCCCTGTTGCAGTGATTCTCCAGTTATTATCCATTATATTTATATTGATTGGTGTCCCTGCCCTGTTGCGGTGATTCTCCAGTTATTATCCATTATATTTATATTGATGTCCCTGCCCTGTTGCGGTGATTCTCCAGTTATTATCCATTATATTTATATTGATGTCCCTGCCCTGTTGCGGTTATTCTCCAGTTATTATCCATTATATTTATATTGATGTCCCTGCCCTCTTGCGGTGATTCTCCAGTTATTATCCATTATATTTATATTGATGACCCTGCCCTGTTGCAGTGATTCTCCAGTTATTATCCATTATATTTATATTGATGTCCCTGCCCTGTTGCGGTGATTCTCCAGTTATTATCCATTATATTTATATTGATGTCCCTGCCCTGTTGCGGTGATTCTCCAGTTATTATCCATTATATTTATATTGATGTCCCTGCCCTGTTGCGGTGATTCTCCAGTTATTATCCATTTTATTTATATTGATGTCCCTGCCCTGTTGCAGTGATTCTCCAGTTATTATCCATTATATTTATATTGATTGGTGTCCCTGCCCTGTTGCGGTGATTCTCCAGTTATTATCCATTATATTTATATTGATGTCCCTGCCGTGTTGCAGTGATTCTCCTGTTATTATCCATTATATTTATATTGATGTCCCTGCCCTGTTGCAGTGATTCTCCAGTTATTATCCATTATATTTATATTGATGTCCCTGCCCTGTTGGAGTGATTCTCCAGTTATTATCCATTATATTTATATTGATGTCCCTGACCTGTTGCGGTGATTCTCCAGTTATTATCCATTATATTTATATTGCTGTCCCTGCCCTGTTGCAGTGATTCTCCAGTTATTATCCATTATATTTATATTGATGTCCCTGCTCTGTTCCAGTGATTCTCCAGTTATTATCCATTATATTTATACTGATGTCCCTGCCCTGTTGCGGTGATTCTCCAGTTATTATCCATTATATTTATATTGATGTCCCTGCCCTGTTGCAGTGATTCTCCAGTTATTATCCATTATATTTATATTGATGTCCCTGCCCTGTTGCAGTGATTCTCCAGTTATTATCCATTATATATATATTGATGTCCCTGCCCTGTTGCGGTGATTCTCCAGTTATTATCCATTATATTTATATTGATGTCCCTGCCCTGTTGCGGTGATTCTCCAGTTATTATCCATTATATTTATATTGATGTCCCTGCCCTGTTGCGGTGATTCTCCAGTTATTATCCATTATATTTATATTTATGTCCCTGCCCTGTTGCGGTGATTCTCCAGTTATTATCCATTATATTTATATTGATGTCCCTGCCCTGTTGCAGTGATTCTCCAGTTATTATCCATTATATTTATATTGATGTCCCTGCCCTGTTGCGGTGATTCTCCAGTTATTATCCATTATATTTATATTGATGTCCCTGCCCTGTTGCAGTGATTCTCCAGTTATTATCCATTATATTTATATTGATGTCCCTGCCCCGTTGCAGTGATTCTCCAGTTATTATCCATTATATTTATATTGATGTCCCTGCCCTGTTGCAGTGATTCTCCAGTTATTATCCATTATATTTATATTGATGTCCCTGCCCTGTTGCGGTGATTCTCCAGTTATTATCCATTATATTTCTATTGATGTCCCTGCCCTGTTGCGGTGATTCTCCAGTTATTATCCATTATATTTATATTGATGTCCCTGCCCTGTTGCAGTGATTCTCCAGTTATTATCCATTATATTTATATTGATGTCCCTGCCCTGTTGCGGTGATTCTCCAGTTATTATCCATTATATTTATATTGATGTCCCTGCCCTGTTGTGGTGATTCTCCAGTTATTATCCATTATATTTATATTGATGTCCCTGCCCTGTTGCGGTGATTCTCCAGTTATTATCCATTATATTTATATTGATGTCCCTGCCCTGTTGCAGTGATTCTCCAGTTATTATCCATTATATTTATATTGATGTCCCTGCCCTGTTGCAGTGATTCTCCAGTTATTATCCATTGTATTTATATTGATGTCCCTGCCCTGTTGCAGTGATTCTCCAGTTACTATCCATTATATTTATATTGATGTCCCTGCCCTGTTGCGGTGATTCTCCAGTTATTATCCATTATATTTATATTGATGTCCCTGCCCTGTTGCTGTGATACTCCAGTTATTATCCATTATATTTATATTGATGTCCCTGCCCTGTTGCGGTGATTCTCCAGTTATTATCCATTATATTTATATTGATGTCCCTGCCCTGTTGCAGTGATTCTCCAGTTATTATCCATTATATTTATATTGATGTCCCTGCCCTGTTGCAGTGATTCTCCAGTTATTATCCATTATATTTATATTGATGTCCCTGCCCTGTTGCGGTGATTCTGCAGTTATTATCCATTATATTTATATTGATGTCCCTGCCCTGTTGCGGTGATTCTCCAGTTATTATCCATTATATTTATATTGATGTCCCTGCCCTGTTGCAGTGATCCTCCAGTTATTATCCATTATATTTATATTGATGTCCCTGCCCTGTTGTGGTGATTCTCCAGTTATTATCCATTATATTTATATTGATGTCCCTGCCCTGTTGCAGTGTTTCTCCAGTTATTATCCATTATATTTATATTGATGTCCCTGCCCTGTTGCAGTGATTCTCCAGTTATTATCCATTATATTTATATTGATGTCCCTGCCCTGTTGCGGTGATTCTCCAGTTATTATCCATTATATTTATATTGATGTCCCTGCCCTGTTGCGGTGATTCTCCAGTTATTATCCATTATATTTATATTGATGTCCCTGCCCTGTTGCAGTGATTCTCCAGTTATTATCCATTATATTTATATTGATGTCCCTGCCCTGTTGCGGTGATGCTCCAGTTATTATCCATTATATTTATATTGATGTCCCTGCCCTGTTGCTGTGATTCTCCAGTTATTATCCATTATATTTATATTGATATCCCTGCCCTGTTGCGGTGATTCTCCAGTTATTATCCATTATATTTATATTGATGTCCCTGCCCTGTTGCAGTGATTCTCCAGTTATTATCCATTATATTTATATTGATTGGTGTCCCTGCCCTGTTGCGGTGATTCTCCAGTTATTATCCATTATATTTATATTGATGTCCCTGCCCTGTTGCGGTGATTCTCCAGTTATTATCCATTATATTTATATTGATGTCCCTGCCCTGTTGCGGTTATTCTCCAGTTATTATCCATTATATTTATATTGATGTCCCTGCCCTCTTGCGGTGATTCTCCAGTTATTATCCATTATATTTATATTGATGACCCTGCCCTGTTGCAGTGATTCTCCAGTTATTATCCATTATATTTATATTGATGTCCCTGCCCTGTTGCGGTGATTCTCCAGTTATTATCCATTATATTTATATTGATGTCCCTGCCCTGTTGCGGTGATTCTCCAGTTATTATCCATTATATTTATATTGATGTCCCTGCCCTGTTGCGGTGATTCTCCAGTTATTATCCATTTTATTTATATTGATGTCCCTGCCCTGTTGCAGTGATTCTCCAGTTATTATCCATTATATTTATATTGATTGGTGTCCCTGCCCTGTTGCGGTGATTCTCCAGTTATTATCCATTATATTTATATTGATGTCCCTGCCGTGTTGCAGTGATTCTCCAGTTATTATCCATTATATTTATATTGATGTCCCTGCCCTGTTGCAGTGATTCTCCAGTTATTATCCATTATATTTATATTGATGTCCCTGCCCTGTTGGAGTGATTCTCCAGTTATTATCCATTATATTTATATTGATGTCCCTGACCTGTTGCGGTGATTCTCCAGTTATTATCCATTATATTTATATTGATGTCCCTGCCCTGTTGCAGTGATTCTCCAGTTATTATCCATTATATTTATATTGATGTCCCTGCCCTGTTGCAGTGATTCTCCAGTTATTATCCATTATATATATATTGATGTCCCTGCCCTGTTGCGGTGATTCTCCAGTTATTATCCATTATATTTATATTGATGTCCCTGCCCTGTTGCGGTGATTCTCCAGTTATTATCCATTATATTTATATTGATGTCCCTGCCCTGTTGCGGTGATTCTCCAGTTATTATCCATTATATTTATATTTATGTCCCTGCCCTGTTGCGGTGATTCTCCAGTTATTATCCATTATATTTATATTGATGTCCCTGCCCTGTTGCAGTGATTCTCCAGTTATTATCCATTATATTTATATTGATGTCCCTGCCCTGTTGCGGTGATTCTCCAGTTATTATCCATTATATTTATATTGATGTCCCTGCCCTGTTGCAGTGATTCTCCAGTTATTATCCATTATATTTATATTGATGTCCCTGCCCTGTTGCAGTGATTCTGCAGTTATTATCCATTATATTTATATTGATGTCCCTGCCCCGTTGCAGTGATTCTCCGGTTATTATCCATTATATTTATATTGATGTCCCTGCCCTGTTGCAGTGATTCTCCAGTTATTATCCATTATATTTATATTGATGTCCCTGTCCTGTTGCGGTGATTCTCCAGTTATTATCCATTATATTTATATTGATGTCCCTGCCCTGTTGCGGTGATTCTCCAGTTATTATCCACTATATTTATATTGATGTCCCTGCCGTGTTGCAGTGATTCTCCAGTTATTATCCATTATATTTATATTGATTGGTGTCCCTGCCCTGTTGCGGTGATTCTCCAGTTATTATCCATTATATTTATATTGATGTCCCTGCCCTGTTGCGGTGATTCTCCAGTTATTATCCAATATATTTATATTTATGTCCCTGCCCTGTTGCTGTGATTCTCCAGTTATTATCCATTATATTTATATTGATGTCCCTGCCCTGTTGCAGTGATTCTCCAGTTATTATCCATTATATTTATATTGATGTCCCTGCCCTGTTGCGGTGATTCTCCAGTTATTATCCATTATATTTATATTGATGTCCCTGCCCTGTTGCAGTGATTCTCCAGTTATTATCCATTATATTTATATTGATGTCCCTGCCCTGTTGCAGTGATTCTGCAGTTATTATCCATTATATTTATATTGATGTCCCTGCCCCGCCAGTTATTATCCATTATATTTATATTGATGTCCCTGCCCTGTTGCGGTGATTCTCCAGTTATTATCCATTATATTTATATTGATGTCCCTGCCCTGTTGCGGTGATTCTCCAGTTATTATCCATTATATTTATATTGATGTCCCTGCCCTGTTGCGGTGATTCTCCAGTTATTATCCATTATATTTATATTGATGTCCCTGCCCTGTTGCGGTGATTCTTCAGTTATTATCCATTATATTTATATTGATGTCCCTGCCCTGTTGCGGTGATTCTCCAGTTATTATCCATTATATTTATATTGATGTCCCTGCCCTGTTGCGGTGATTCTCCAGTTATTATCCATTATATTTATATTGATGTCCCTGCCCTGTTGCGGTGATTCTCCAGTTATTATCCATTATATTTATATTGATGTCCCTGCCCTGTTGCGGTGATTCTCCAGTTATTATCCATTATATTTATATTGATGTCCCTGCCCTGTTGCGGTGATTCTCCAGTTATTATCCATTATATTTATATTGATGTCCCTGCCCTGTTGCGGTGATTCTCCAGTTATTATCCATTATATTTATATTGATGTCCCTGCCCTGTTGCGGTGATTCTCCAGTTATTATCCATTATATTTATATTGATGTCCCTGCCCTGTTGCGGTGATTCTCCAGTTATTATCCATTATATTTATATTGATGTCCCTGTCCTGTTGCAGTGATTCTCCAGTTATTATCCATTATATTTATATTGATGTCCCTGCCCTGTTGTGGTGATTCTCCAGTTATTATCCATTATATGTATATTGATGTCCCTGCCCTGTTGCAGTGTTTCTCCAGTTATTATCCATTATATTTATATTGATGTCCCTGCACTGTTGCAGTGATTCTCCAGTTATTATCCATTATATTTATATTGATGTCCCTGCCCTGTTGCAGTGATTCTCCAGTTATTATCCATTATATTTATATTGATGTCCCTGCCCTGTTGCGGTGATTCGCCAGTTATTATCCATTATATTTATATTGATGTCCCTGCCCTGTTGCGGTGATTCTCCAGTTATTATCCATTATATTTATACTGATGTCTCTGCCCTGTTGCTGTGATTCTCCAGTTATTATCCATTATATTTATATTGATGTCCCTGCCCTGTTGCAGTGATTCTCCAGTTATTATCCATTATATTTATATTGATGTCCCTGCCCTGTTGCGGTGATTCTCCAGTTATTATCCATTATATTTATATTGATGTCCCTGCCCTGTTGCAGTGATTCTCCAGTTATTATCCATTATATTTATATTGATGTCCCTGCCCTGTTGCGGTGATTCTCCAGTTATTATCCATTATATTTATATTGATATCCCTGCCCTGTTGCGGTGATTCTCCAGTTATTATCCATTATATTTATATTTATGTCCCTGCCCTGTTGCAGTGATTCTCCAGTTATTATCCATTATATTTATATTGATGTCCCTGCCCTGTTGCAGTGATTCTCCAGTTATTATCCATTATATTTATATTGATGTCCCTGCCCTGTTGCAGTGATTCTCCAGTTATTATCCATTATATTTATATTGATGTCCCTGCCCTGTTGCAGTGATTCTCCAGTTATTATCCATTATATTTATATTGATGTCCCTGCCCTGTTGCGGTGATTCTCCAGTTATTATCCATTATATTTATATTGATGTCCCTGCCCTGTTGTGGTGATTCTCCAGTTATTATCCATTATATTTATATTGATGTCCCTGCCCTGTTGCAGTGATTCTCCAGTTATTATCCATTTTATTTATATTGATGTCCCTGCCCTGTTGCAGTGATTCTCCAGTTATTATCCATTATATTTATATTGATGTCCCTGCCCCGTTGCGGTGATTCTCCAGTTATTATCCATCATATTTATATTGATGTCCCTGCCCTGTTGCGGTGATTCTCCAGTTATTATCCATTATATTTATATTGATGTCCCTGCCCTGTTGCAGTGATTCTCCAGTTATTATCCATTATATTTATATTGATGTCCCTGCCCTGTTGTGGTGATTCTCCAGTTATTATCCATTATATTTATATTGATGTCCCTGCCCTGTTGCAGTGATTCTCCAGTTATTATCCATTATATTTATATTGATGTCCCTGCCCTGTTGCGGTGATTCTCCAGTTATTATCCATTATATTTATATTGATGTCCCTGCCCTGTTGCAGTGATTCTCCAGTTATTATCCATTATATTTATATTGATGTCCCTGCCCTGTTGCGGTGATTCTCCAGTTATTATCCATTATATTTATATTGATGTCCTGCCCTGTTGCGGTGATTCTCCAGTTATTATCCATTATATTTATATTGATGTCCCTGCCCTGTTGTGGTGATTCTCCAGTTATTATCCATTATATTTATATTGATGTCCCTGCCCTGTTGTGGTGATTCTCCAGTTATTATCCATTATATTTATATTGATGTCCCTGCCCTGTTGCAGTGATTCTCCAGTTATTATCCATTATATTTATATTGATGTCCCTGCCCTGTTGCAGTGATTCTCCAGTTATTATCCATTATATTTATATTGATTGATGCTGATGTCTTTGCTCTGCTCCACCCTCTGACGTCACCGCCCATGTGCCCGCTCTGACCCTCCCGGGGAACCATTTCCGGGGTCACCGCCGTCCTTCCTTTACCCGCGGCTTCTGCCTTTACCAAGATGTCGGCGCCGGGCGGAGAGCGGCTCGGAGGGGCCGAGGCCTGAGTCTGGGCCTGTGGGGAGAGGCCGAGGCCTGAGTCTGGGCCTGTGGGGAGAGGCCGAGGCCTGAGTCTGGGCCTGTGGGGAGAGGCCGAGGCCGAGGCCTGAGTCTGGGCCTGTGGGGAGAGGCCGAGGCCTGAGTTTGGGCCTGTGGGGAGAGGCCGAGGCCTGAGTCTGGGCCGAGGGGCAGCCCAGAGGGACAATCTCCCATTACTGCTCATTGATCAGAGCCTTTCAATCAATGAGCAGTGGAATTAATCCCCAGAATCGGCCCTTTCAGTCCATAAAATCATCATTAGCAAC
Source organism: Somniosus microcephalus (assembly GCF_052327205.1). NCBI lineage: Eukaryota > Metazoa > Chordata > Chondrichthyes > Squaliformes > Somniosidae > Somniosus > Somniosus microcephalus. Next base: position 15,220,904 of record NW_028225181.1, read on the forward strand.
AAGAGCTGGGAATAATATAGAACTAGCACTCCTCAATATTTAGTATAATAATATAAAATCTAAATTGAGTGTAAATTCTTTATAATAAGTTAATTATTAAAAGTAATCCATCATTATTATACCTGATCAGTAATATATCTCAATAATCCATCATTAATATACCTAATCAATAATTCGTCTCAATAATCCATCATTAATATACCAGTCAATAATTAATCTCTATAATCCATCATTAATATACCTAATCAATAATTAATCTCTATAATCCATCATTAATATACCTAATCAATAATTAATCTCTATAATCCATCATTAATATACCTAATCAATAATTCATCTCAATAATCCATCATTAATATATCTAATCAATAAGTAATCTCTATAATCCATCATTAATATATGTGATCAATAATTAATCTATAATCCATCATTAATATACTTAATCATTAATTAATTTCAATAATCCATCATTAATATACCTGATCAATAATTAGTCCTGTTAAAATATAATTAATAGCATAATCAATAATCTAAGTATCCAATTACTGTATAGTTAATATTAAATGTATAATAACTAATTCATCTGAATAATTAATCAATTAAAATTTAAAATTGATCTATTCGATAATTACATAATTGTTAATTAATAATCAATATTCATTAAATCAAAATCAGCCATTCATCTAATATTCAATTATTAATCTAAATAATCCATAATTATAAAACTAAAGACAGCGGCTAGTCCACATATTCAACTATTAACCTAAAAGACAGTATAAATATTCCATAATTTAACTGAGTAATATCTAATAATAAAATAAGTATTACGTAATTAGCAACTGATGAGAATATTTGTATTATTATTCCATAGTTAATATAACTTCTTTACTCCAATCATTATAATTATTTGAACAAAAGTCACTGAAGTATTGAATTTATTTAAATATACTCTAATAGTCTTTAATAATCTTTAATAGCTAATTGAATAAGTTATAAATAAAAGTATTTAATGCTTAATGGGGAGTAACTAATCAAATTGTTTATTACTCAATAAAATAAATAATCTAAATCAGTCATCTTAATTATTGATTCATATTGGTTCATTAATTTAATAACATATCAAGAATTAATCTAAAAATCCCATTCGTAATAATTCACGAAAACACTAAATAGTTCATTACTAATGAATAATTCATTAACAAAATTAATTATCAGTGTTGTCGACAATAATCAAAATCATTTGATCAAAAGTAATGAATTGAAGTTCATTTAACCGTACTGAGTTAATTACTGAATTAAATGAATTACAGTGATTCAACTATTTGTCAAAATACTGATAAATTACATTTAACACAAAAGAACTAGTTCCTTCAAAAGTTAATTCATTATAAAAGCCATTTGTTACTAAAATCAGTTCGTTGTTGAGAGTTAAAAAAAAGTCATTCATTCATTTCCTTGAATCAACAATTGATCTTAGCGGCAACCAATTTCCTTATATAAAGCAAAATTAACACCAGCCTAACCGAAATGATCACAAATCCCATTGTTTGACTCGTTAAGTTAACGTCAGTTGACACTTATATTGCGATTGCTGATCCTGCCTAATTGAAAATTAACGATCCGTTGCAATCATCAATGCGATAAGCTGTTTGAAAAGTAATTTATTAATCCTTGAGAAGCCTTGGTTCATAATTCATTTAGTTGGGTTTTGCGGGGTGGGGTGGGGTGTTGGGGAAGGGTGCGGAACAAAAAGACGAAATGGCCAACTCCGTGCTCGGCAGATTCAAGGAGGTGAGGTTTCTGCGGCGGTCGGAGAAGGAAGGTGATGACGACCTGGCATTGGATGATGTCGACTCGGTCAGGAGTCCTGATTCAGTGCCGAACCTGGAGGACTATGAGGGCACCATGGTGGGGATGAACATATCGACGAGTGCGGACCAACCGCTGGGATTGGCTGGCGCTTTGGCCGACAGTCCAGGCTCGGAGGGTCTGGCTAGCTCCATGCACAGGATGCAGTCGACCTTCATGGATGAGATCGGCCTTGGGGAGGGGCCCAGCCTAGAGAAGCCCCCATCCGACGAGGAAGAGGGTAGGCTGAGCGGTCAAAGCAACTCATGCACCAACAACATGCATTTCAGTTAACGCGTTCAAAAGTCCCCAAAATGGTTTCACAGGAGTATAAATCAGACAAGATTTGACAGGGAGCCACATAAGGTGATGTTCAGACAGGTGACAGGATGATTTGGACAGGTTGGGTGATTGGGCAGATGCATGGCAGATGCAATATAACGTGGATAAATGCGAGGTTATCCACTTTGGTGGCAAAAACAGGATGGCAGATTATTATCTGAATGGCAATAGATTGGGAGAAGGGGAAGTGCAACGAGACCTGGGTGTCCTTGTACGCCAGTCGCTGAAGGTAAGCATGCAGGTGCAGCAGGCAGTTAAGAAGGCAAATGGTATGTTGGCCTTTGTAGCGAGAGGGTTTGAGTACAGGAACAAGGATGTCTTGCTGCAGTTGTACAGGGCCTTGGTGAGACCACACCTTGAGTATTGTGTGCTGTTTTGGTCACCTTATCTGAGGAAGGATGTTCTTACCATGGAGAGAGTGCAGCGAAGATTCACCAGACTGATACCTGGGATGGCAGGAATGACGTATGAGGAGAGATTGGGTCGATTGGGCTTATACTCGCTGGAGTTTAGAAGAATGAGAGGGGACCTCATTGAAACTTATAAAATTCTAACAGGACTGGACAGACTAGATGCAGGAAGGATGTTCCCGATGGTCGGGGAGTCCAGAACCAGGGGTCACAGTCTAAGGATAAGGGGTAAGCCATTTAGGACAGAAATGATGAGGAATTTCTTCACCCAGAGAGTGGTGAACCTGTGGAATTCTCTACCACAGAAGGCAGTTGAGGCCAATTCATTAAATATATTCAAGAAGGAGTTAGATATATTTCTTAAGGCTAATGGGATCAAGGGATATGGGGAGAAAGCAGGGACCGGGTACTGAATTTGGATGATCCATGATCGCATTAAATGGCGGAAGAGGCCCGAGGGGCCGAATGGCCTACTCCTGCTCCTATCTTCTGTGGAAGAGGCGGAGAGGTTTAGGGAGGGAATTCTAGAGCTTAGGGCCGAGGCAGCTGAAGGCACAGCCGCCAATGGCGGAGCGATTCAAATCGGGGATGCTCGAGAGGCCAGGATTGGAGGAGCGCAGAGATCTCGGAGAGTTGCAGGGAGCTGCAGCAGGTTACAGAGATAGGGAGGTGGGGGGCGAGGCCATGGAGGGATTTATAAACAAGGATGAACATTTTAAAATCGAGGCGTTGCCGGACTGGGAGCCTACGTCGGTCAGCGAGCACAGGGGTGAGGGTTTGGCGGGGGGTGGAAGGACTTGGCATGAGTTAGGATGAGGGGCAGCAGAATTTTGGATGATGTCAAGTTTTCGGAGGGTGGAAGATGGGAGGATGGCCAAGTGAGCGTTGGAATAGTCGAGTCTGGAGATGAATATGTGTGCGTGTCCATAGATCCCTGAAGGCAACAGGACAGGTAGATAAGGTGGTTAAGAAGGCATATGGGATACTTGCCTTCATTAGCTGAGGCATAGAATATAAGAGCAGGGATGTTATGATGGAGCTGTACAAAACGCTGGTTAGGCCACAGCTGGAATACTGTGTGCAGTTTTGGTCGCCACACTGTAGGAGGTTCTGCTGTCACCAACTAAGGAGGGTCTACAGCAGAACCTGGATCTGCTAGAGTCGTACTGTCAGACCTGGGCCCTGACAATAAACCCCCAAAAAACCAAAGTCCTCGTGTTCCAGCAAAGATCCAGACATCAGGGACCCAGAATAAATCTCACACGAGGAACAACTAAAATTGAACAAACCACTAACGACACATACTTGGGCTTAAAAATCAGTTCTACGCGAAATTTTCATCTGGCTGTGAATGAACTGAAAGAGAAAGCAAGAAGGGCTTTCTATGCCATTAAAAAATCAATCCAAATAGAAATCCCAATTAGCATTTGGCTCAAAATTTTCAAATCAGTAATTGAACCAATTGCACTCTATGGCAGTGAGGTGTGGGGACCACTAACAGAACAAGAATTTGCAAAATGGGACAAACACCCAATTGGGATCCTACATGCAGAACTCTGTAAAAGTATCCTCCGGACTCAAAGGAAAACCGTAAACAATGCATGCAGGGCAGAACTAGGCCAATATCCATTAATAATTACTATCCAAAAAAGAGCCACCAAATTTTGGAAACACCTAAAAATGAGCAACCCCCACTGCTATCATTACGAAGCCCTGAAATGCCATGAGAGGATCATAAAGAAGAATACCCTCAGTCAACTAGTCCTGGGACTCAGTGAAGTAACTACTAACAGTACTAACAATAACCAGCCCCAGGACAATGACATCGTAGCACAGAGAATTCGACCCAACACAATTGTCACTAAGCAAAAGGAAAAATATCTGTCATATTGGGCAGAAACAACAAAAACCCAAAACAAACTCAATTGCTACTTGGCCCTAAACAGACAGTACAACAGGGCTGAATACCTGACCACGGTAAAAGATAGCAAATTGAGAAAAACCTTGACTATGTACAGACTTAGTGAGCATAGCCTGGCTATCGAAAAAGGCAGACACAGGCAGACCCGGCTGCCAAGAGAGGACAGGATATGCTCCCACTGCAGTCAGGCAGTGGTGGAGACAGAGATGCACTTCCTCACAGCTTGTGGAAAATATCAGGGCATCAGGGAGAATTTCTACCCAAAATTCACAAAAATATGCCCTGAATTCAGAAATTTGAATGACGACCAAAAACTCCCATACCTACTAGGGGAAGAGAGAAATTGTGTAACCTTAGCGGCACACTATGTTACAGCTTGCCATAAACAGAGGGACAACCACTAAATATAAGAAGAGTATATACAAATTATATGAATGTATATTTATACACTCAGGGATATACCTGTTTATACACTGTATGGATAGATCTGCGTTTATGTGTTCATCATGCCAATAAAGCGATTTGAATTGAATTGAATTGAATTGGGTGCAGAGGAGATTAACCAGGATGTTACCTGGGCTGGAGCACTTCAGCTATGAAGAGAGACTGGACAGGCTGGGGTTGTTTTCCTTAGAGCAGAGAAGGCTGAGGGGGGACCTGATTGAGGTGTACAAAATTATGAGGGCCATAGATAGGATAGATAGAAAGGAACTTTACCCCTTAGTAGAGGGGTCAATAACCAGGGGACATAGTTTCCAGGTAAGGGGCAGGAGGTTTAGAGGGGATTTGAGGGGAAATTTCTTCACCCAGAGGGTTGTGGGGTCTGGAACTCACTGCCTGAAAGGGTGGTAGAGGCAGGAACCCGAACCACATTTGAAAAGTACTTGGATGTGCACTTGGGATGCTGTAACCTGCAGGGCCACGGACCAAGAGCTGGGACGTGGGATTAGGCTGGATAGCTCTTTGTTGGCCGGCGCGGACACGATGGGCCGAAATGGCCTCCTGCCGTGCTGGGATGGCATGAATGACGTATGAGGAGAGATTGGGTCGATTGGGCTTATAATCGCTGGAGTTTAGACGAATGAGAGGGGATCTCATTGAAACTTATAAAATACTAACAGGACTGGACAGACTAGATGCAGGAAGGATGTTCCCGATGGCCGGGGAGTCCAGAACCAGGGGTCACAGTCTAAGGATAAGGGGTAGGCCATTTAGGACAGAAGTGAGGAGGAATTTCTTCACCCAGAGAGTGGTGAACCTGTGGAATTCTCTACCACAGAAGGCAGTAGAAGCCAATTCATTAAATATATTCAAGAAGGAGTTGGATATATTTCTTAAGGATAAAGGGATCAAGGGATATGGGGAGAAGGCAGGGACAGGGTACTGAATTTGGATGATCAGCCATGATCACATTGAATGGTGGAGCGGGCTCGAGGGGCCGAATGGCCTACTCCTGCTCCTATCTTCTATGTTTCTATGTAACTTTCTATGAGGAGGCCGAGGTTGCGGGCGGTCTGCAGGGCAAGTGCTTTGAGGTGGGGGGGTCCGGCGGGTGTTGGAGCGGAGGGAAGACAATCTAGTTGGTGACTTAGGTGGGTGAGCGAGCACAGGGGTCGACGGGTGAGCGGGATTTGGTGTGAAGGGCTTCAAACCAGAGCTTTAAACAACTGCAACACAACCTCCACCCTCGCGGTAGACTCTGAAATAGTTCCCTGCTGTTGCCTTGTCCTTTCTCCTCGGGCGTGCCGTGCTAACCATATTTTTTATTCTCTTCGGCCCCCATTGTTGCAGCTTCCGATTGGAGAGAAAGCTATGGGTCCAATTGGAGCAAGTTGGCCCTGGCTCTCCTTGCCCTCTGTGGTCTTCTTGCCATCATCACTCTGGTGTTGCACTTCGAAGGTAAGTCGCCATTTTATATATTTTTTTGAAGATAGGATCAGGAGTAGGCCATTCGGCCCCTCGAGCCTGCTCCGCCATTCAATGAGATCATGGATGATCATCCAAATTCAGTACCCTGTCCCTGCCTTCTCCCCATATCCCTTGATCCCTTTAGCCTTAAGAAATATATCCAACTCCTTCTTGAATATATTTAATGAATTGGCCTCTACTGCCTTCTGTGGTAGAGAATTCCACAGGTTCACCACTCTCTGGGTGAAGAAATTCCTCCTCATTTCTGTCCTAAATGGCTTACCCCTTATCTTTAGACTGTGACCCCTGGTTCTGGACTCCCCGCCATCGGGAACATCCTTCCTGCATCTAGTCTGTCCAGTCCTGTCAGAATTTTATAAGTTTCAGTGAGATCCCCTCTCATTCTTCTAAACTCCAGCGAGTATAAGCCCAATCGACCCAATCTCTCCTCATACGTCGTTCCTGCCATCCCAGGTATCAGTCTGGTGAATCTTCGCTGCACTCCCTCCATGGCAAGAACACCCTTCCTCAGATAAGGCGACCAAAACTGCACACAATACTCAAGGTGTGGTCTCACCAAGGCCCTGTACAACTGCAGCAAGACATCCTTGTTCCTGTACTCGAACCCTCTCGCTACGAAGGCCAACATACCATTTGCCTTCTTAACCGCCTGCTGCACCTGCATGCTTACCTTCAGCGACTGGTGCACAAGGACACCCAGGTCTCGTTGCACTTCCCCTTCTCCCAATCTATTGCCATTCAGATAATCTGCCTTCCTGTTTTTGACACCAAAGTGGATAATCTCGCATTTATCCACGTTATATTGCATCTGCCATGCTTCTGCCCGATCACCCAACCTGTCCAAATCATGGTGGAGTTTCTCGGCATCCTCCTCACAGCACACACGCCCACCCAGCTTTGTGTCGTCTGCAAACTTGGAGATATTACATCTAGTTACCTCGTCTAGATCATTTATATATATTGTGAATCGCTGGGGTCCTAGGACCGATCCCTGCGGTACCCCACTAGTCGCTGCCTGCCACTCGGAAAAAGACCCGTTTATTCCAACTCTTTGCTTCCTGTCTGCCAACCAGTTCTCTATCCAAGACAGTAGCTTGCCCCCAATCCCGTGTGCTTTAACTTTACACGCTAATCTCTTATGTGGGACCTTATCGAAAGCCTTCTACAAGTCCAAATACACCACATCCACTGGTTCTCCCTTATCTAGTCTACCAGTTACATCCTCAAAAAAAATATCGAGTTTACATCGCGGGAACAGCAGAGAAAGCAGTCATTCGGTCCCGAAGTAGCAGTGCCGACATTTATGCTCAACGTGAGCCTCCTCCCACCCGACTTCATCTGCACCTTTCTCCCACATGTATTTATCTAGTGTCAGCCGTGACTCACCCTCGCCTCCGAGTCAAAAGGTTGTGGGTTCAAGTCCCTCTCCAGAGACTTGAGCACGAAAATCTAGGCTGACACTCCCAGTGCAGTGCTGAGGGAGCGCTGCACTGTCAAAGGGGCAGTACTGAGGGAGCACTGCACTGTCGGAGGGGCAGTGCTGAGGGAGTGCTGCACTGTCGGAGGGGCAGTGCTGAGGGAGCACTGCACTGTCGGAGGGGCAGTACTGAGGGAGCACTGCACTGTCAGAGGGGCAGTACTGAGGGAGCGCCGCACTGTCGGAGAGGCAGTACTGAGGGAGTGCTGCACTGTCGGGGGGGCAGTACTGAGGGAGTGCTGCACTGTCAGAGGGGCAGTACTGAGGGAGCACTGCACTGTCAGAGGGGCAGTACTGAGGGAGCGCCGCACTGTCGGAGAGGCAGTACTGAGGGAGCGCTGCACTGTCGGAGGGGCAGTACTGAGGGAGCACTGCACTGTCGGAGGGGCAGTACTGAGGGAGCACTGCACTGTCAGAGGGGCAGTACTGAGGGAGCGCCGCACTGTCGGAGGGGCAGTACAGAGGGAGCGCTGCACTGTCGGAGGGGCAGTACTGAGGGAGCGCTGCACTGTCGGAGGGGCAGTACTGAGGGAGTGCTGCACTGTCGGAGGGGCAGTACTGAGGGAGCGCTGCACTGTCGGAGGGGCAGTACTAAGGGAGTGCTGCACTGTCAGAGGGGCAGTACTGAGGGAGCACTGCACTGACGGAGGTGCAGTACTGAGGGAGCGCCGCACTGTCGGAGGGGCAGTACTGAGGGAGCACTGCACTGACGGAGGTGCAGTACTGAGGGAGTGCTGCACTGTCAGAGGGGCAGTACTGAGGGAGCACTGCACTGACGGAGGTGCAGTACTGAGGGAGTGCTGCACTGCCGGAGGGGCAGTACTGAGGGAGCGCTGCACTGTCAGAGGGGCAGTACTGAGGGAGCGCTGCTCTGTCAGAGGGGCAGTACTGAGGGAGTGCTGCACTGTCAGAGGGGCAGTACTGAGGGAGCGCTGCACTGTCGGAGGGGCAGCACTGAGGGAGCGCTGCACTGACGGAGGTGCAGTACTGAGGGAGTGCTGCACTGTCAAAGGGGCAGTACTGAGGGAGCGCTGCACTGTCGGAGGGGCAGTGCTGAGGGAGCGCTGCACTGTCAAAGGGGCAGTACTGAGGGAGCGCTGCACTGTCGGAGGGGCAGTGCTGAGGGAGCGCCGCACTGTCGGAGGGGCAGTACTGAGGGAGCGCCGCACTGTCGGAGGGGCAGTGCTGAGGGAGCGCTGCACTGTCGGAGGGGCAGTACTGAGGGAGCGCTGCACTGTCAGAGGGGCAGTACTGAGGGAGCGCCGCACTGTCGGAGGGGCAGTACTGCCCCATGAAAGTGCAGCACTCCCTCAGTACTGGCCCACCAACAGTGCAGCGCTCCCTCAGTACTGCCCCTCCGACAGTGCAGCGCTCTCTCAGTACTGCCCCTCCGACAGTGCAGCGCTCTCTCAGTACTGCCCCTCCAAAAGTGCAGCGCTCCCTCAGTACTGCCCCTCCGACAGTGCGGCACTCCCTCAGTACTGCACCTCCGACAGTGCAGCGCTCTCTCAGTACTGCCTCTCCGGCAATGCAACACTCCCTCAGTACTGCCCCTCCGACAGTACAGCGCTCCCTCAGTACTGCCCCTCCGACAGTGCAGCGCTCCCTCAGTACTGCCCCTCTGACAGAGCAGCGCTCCCTCAGTACTGCCCCTCTGACAGAGCAGCGCTCCCTCAGTACTGCCCCTCTGACAGTGCAGCGCTCCCTCAGTACTGCCCCTCCGGCAGTGCGGCGCTCCCTCAGTACTGCCCCTCCGACAGTGCAGCGCTCCCTCAGTACTGCCCCTCCGGCAGTGCGGCGCTCCCTCAGTACTGCCCCTCCGACAGTGCAGCGCTCCCTCAGTACTGCCCCTCCGACAGTGCAGCGCTCCCTCAGTACTGCCCCTCCGACAGTGCAGCGCTCCCTCAGTACTGCCCCTCCGACAGTGCAGCACTCCCTCAGTACTGCCCCTCGACAATGCAGCAGTCGCTCAGTACTGCTCCTCCGACAGTGCAGTGCTCCCTCAATATTACACCTCCGACAGTGCAATGCTCCCTCAGTACTGCTCCTCCAACAGTGCAGCGGTCCCTCAGTACTGCCCCTCCGACAGTGTGGAGCTCCCTCAATATTGCCCCTCCGACAGTGCAGCTCTCCCTCAGTACTGCCCCTCCGACAGTGCAGCGCTCCCACAGGACTGCCCCTCCTACAGTGCAGCGCTCCCTCAGTACTGCCTCTCCGACAATGAAGCGCTCCCACAGTACTGCCCCTCCGACACGGCATCACTGCCTCAGTACTGCCCCTCCGACACTGCAGCGCTCCCTCAGTACTGCCCGTCCAACAGTGCAGCGTTCCCAGAGGACTGCCCTTCCGACAGTGCAGAGCTCCCTCAGGACTGCCCCTCCGAATGTGCAGCGCTCCCTCAGTACTGCCCCTCCGACAGTGCAGCGCTCCCACAGTACTGCCCCTCCGACACTGCAGCGCTCCCACAGTATTGCCCCTCCGACACTGCAGCTCTCCCTCAGTACTGCCCCGCCGGCAGTGCAGCACTGCCTCAATACTGCCCCTGCCACATTGCAGCGCTCCCTCACTCCTGCCCCTCCAACAGTGCAATGCTCCCTCATAACTGCCCCTCCGACCCTGCAGTGCTCACTCAGTACTGCCCCTCAACAATGCAGCACTCCCTGTGTACTGCCACTCTGACGGTGCAGTGCTCCGTCAGTGCTGCCCCTCCGACAGTGTAGCGCCTCCTCAGTACTGCCCCTCCTACTGTGCAGTGCTCCCTCAGTACTGCCCCTCCGACAGTGCAGCGGTCCCTCAGTACTGCCCTTCCTACAATGCAGTGCTCCCTCATTGCTGCCTATCCGACTGCGCAGCACTCCTCAATACCGACCCTCCGATAGTGCTGCGCTACCTTTGTGCTGTGCCCTGACAGTGCAGCTGTCCCTCAGTACTGCCCCATGAAAGTGCAGCACTCCCTCAGTATTGCCCCTCCGACAGTGCAGCGCTGCATCAGAACTACCCCTCCGACAGTACAGTGCCCTCTCAGTACTGCCCCTCCTACGGTTCCACGTTCCCGCAATACTGCCTCTCCGACAGTGCAGCGCTCCCTCAGTACTACCCCTCCGACATGACAGCGCTCCCTCAGTGAAGCGCTCCCTCAGTGAAGCGCTTCCTCAGTCCTGCCCCTCCAAATGTGCAAGGCTCCCTCAGTACCGCCCCTCCGACAGTGCAGCACTCCCTCTGTACTGCCCCTCTGACAGTGCAGCGCTTCCTCAGTACTGCCCCTCCAAATGTGCAAGGCTCCCTCAGTACTGCCCCTCCGACAGTGCAGCGCTCCCTCAGTACTGACCCTCCAACAGTGCAGCGCTCCCTCAGTACTGCCCCTCCGACAGTGCGGCACTCCCTCAGTACTGCCCCTCCGACAGTGCAGCGCTCCCTCAGTACTGCCCCTCCAACAGTGCAGCGCTCCCTCGGTACTGCCCCTCCGACAGTGCAGCGCTCTGTCAGTACTGCCCCTCCGACAGTGCAGCGCGCCCTCGGTACTACCCCTCCAACAGTGCAGCTCCCCCTCAGTACTGCTCCTCCGACAATGCAGCGCTCCCTCAGTACTGCTCCTCCGACAGTGCAGTGCTCCCTCAGTATTGCCTCTCCGACAGTGCGGCACTCCCTCAGTACTGCCCCTCCGACAGTGCGGCGCTCCCTCAGTACTGCCCCTCCCACAGTGCAGCGCTCCCTCAGTACTGCCCCTCCGACAGTGCAGTGCTCCCTGAGTACTGCCCCTCCGACAGTGCAGCACTCCCTCAGTACTGCCCTTCCCACAGCGCAGCGCTCCCTCAGTACTGCCCCTCCGACAGTGCAGTGCTCCCTGAGTACTGCCCCTCCGACAGTGCAGCACTCCCTCAGTACTGCCCTTCCCACAGCGCAGCACTCCCTCAGTAGTGCCCCTCCGACAGTGGAGTGCTCCCTGAGTACTGCCCCTCCGACAGTGCAGCACTCCCTCAGTACTGCCCTTCCCACAGCGCAGCGCTCCCTCAGTACTGCCCCTCCGACAGTGCAGTGCTCCCTGAGTACTGGGCAAGCGGGGAGTGGCTGGCCTGGGATTATGGAGTCATGGAGTGTGTGCACTCGTGTGTGTGTGGAGTGTTGGGCGGACTGGAACCCTTTTGACTTGGATGCCAGAGCGAGAGAACTCCCATTACTGAGGCAAGTCCGAAGGGCTGAACATCGCTGGTTCAGGGTGACCCGAATTCTGACTGGTTTCATGTGCTGACCCACAGGCGTGCAGGTGGGGAAAAGAGAGGACAATGCAGTACTTGTCGTGCAGTCATTGGAATGGAAGACCACAAATTTGCAAAAGATGCTCACGGAAAAGGTGCTGGACTCAAAGTGCACGAGATACGAGGATATGTTCCTGCGCTGGCTGAATTCCTTCTGCAAAATCGTCAGTAAGTTATCGCACAATCTCGTGTACCCCCCTCCCGAATCCTGACACAGCAAGCGAGGAACCTCCTGCCCATCCCCCGAATCCTGACACAGCAAGCGAGGAACCTCCTGCTACTCCTCACTTTCTCTCAAAACCCTTCTTAAATCTCCCCTTCTGGTCAACCTCCCCTTAACCTTCTCTGCTCTAAGGAGAACAACCCCAGCTTCTCCAGTCTCTCCACATCACTGAAGTCCCTCATCCCTGGTACCATTCTGGTCAATCTCCCCTTAACCTTCTCTGCTCTAAGGAGAACAATCCCAGCTTCTCCAGTCTCTCCACATAACTGAATCCCTCATCCCTGGTACCATTCTGGTCAATCTCCCCTTAACCTTCTCTGCTCTAAGGAGAACAATCCCAGCTTCTCCAGTCTCTCCACATCACTGAAGTCCCTCATCCCCTGGTACCATTCTGGTCAATCTCCCCTTAACCTTCTCTGCTCTAAGGAGAACAATCCCAGCTTCTCCAGTCTCTCCACATCACTGAAGTCCCTCATCCCCTGGTACCATTCTGGTCAATCTCCCCTTAACCTTCTCTGCTCTAAGGAGAACAACCCCAGCTTCTCCAGTCTCTCCACATCACTGAAGTCCCTCATCCCCTGGTGCCATTCTGGTCAATCTCCCCTTAACCTTCTCTGCTCTAAGGAGAACAATCCCAGCTTCTCCAGTCACTCCACATCACTGAAGTCCCTCATCCCTGGGACCATTCTGGTCAATCTCCCCTTAACCTTCTCTGCTCTAAGGAGAACAATCCCAGCTTCTCCAGTCTCTCCACATCACTGAAGTCCCTCATCCCCTGGTACCATTCTGGTCAATCTCCCCTTAACCTTCTCTGCTCTAAGGAGAACAATCCCAGCTTCTCCAGTCTCCCCACATCACTGAAGTCCCTCATCCCCTGGTACCATTCTGGTCAATCTCCCCTTAACCTTCTCTGCTCTAAGGAGAACAATCCCAGCTTCTCCAGTCACTCCACATCACTAAAGTCCCTCATCCCTGGTACCATTCTGGTCAATCTCCCCCTTAACCTTCTCTGCTCTAAGGAGAACAATCCCAGCTTCTCCAGTCTCCACATCACTGAAGTCCCTCATCCCCTGGTACCATTCTGGTCAATCTCCCCTTAACCTTCTCTGCTCTAAGGAGAACAACCCCAGCTTCTCCAGTCTCCACATCACTGAAGTCCCTCATTCCCTGGTACCATTCTGGTCAATCTCCCCTTAACCTTCTCTGCTCTAAGGAGAACAACCCCAGCTTCTCCAGTCTCTCCACATCACTGAAGTCCCTCATCCCTGGTACCATTCTGGTCAACCTCCCCTTAACCTTCTCTGCTCTAAGGAGAACAACCCCAGCTTCTCCAGTCTCTCCACATCACTGAAGTCCCTCATCCCTGGTACCATTCTGGTCAATCTCCCCTTAACCTTCTCTGCTCTAAGGAGAACAACCCCAGCTTCTCCAGTCTCTCCACATAACTGAAGTCCCTCATCCCTGGTACCATTCTGGTCAATCTCCCCTTAACCTTCTCTGCTCTAAGGAGAACAACCCCAGCTTCTCCAGTCTCTCCACATAACTGAAGTCCCTCATCCCTGGTACCATTCTGGTCAATCTCCCCTTAACCTTCTCTGCTCTAAGGAGAACAACCCCAGCTTCTCCAGTCTCTCCACATCACTGAAGTCCCTCATCCCTGGTACCATTCTGGTCAATCTCCCCTTAACCTTCTCTGCTCTAAGGAGAACAACCCCAGCTTCTCCAGTCTCTCCACATCACTGAAGTCCCTCATCCCTGGTACCATTCTGGTCAATCTCCCCTTAACCTTCTCTGCTCTAAGGAGAACAATCCCAGCTTCTCCAGTCTCCCCACATCACTGAAGTCCCTCATCCCTGGTACCATTCCCTTCTGCACCCTCTCCAAGGCCTTGACATCCTTCCTAAAGTGCGGTGCCCTGAATTGGACACAATACTCCAGCTATGTTTTATAAAAGTTTAACATAACTTCCTTGCTCCTGGAACATGTAGAACCTAGGAACAGGAGTAGGCCATTTAACCCCTGCAGTCTGTTGCACTATTTAATGAGATCATGGCTGATGTCCTTTAGGGAAGGAAATCTGCCATCCTTACCCGGTCTGGCCTATGTGTGACTCCAGACCCACAGAAATGTGGTTGACTCTTAACTGCCCTCTGAAAATGCGGCTCACCACCACCTTCTCAAGGGCAATTCGGGATGGGCAATAAATGCTGGCCTTGCCAGCGACGCCTACATCCCGTGAATGAATCAATTACAAGAAAGATCTTTGACCTAACTCCATATACCCGCCTTTGCCCCATAGCCCTTAATACATTTGGTTGACAAAAACCTATCAATCTCAGATTTAAAATTAACAATTGACCCAGCATCAATTGCCGTTTGCGGAAACATAGAAACATAGAAGATAGGATCAGGAGTAGGCCATTCGGCCCCTCGAGCCTGCTCCGCCATTCAATGCGATCATGGCTTTTCATCCAAATTCAGTACCCGGTCCCTGCATTCTCCCCATATCCCTTGATCCCTTTAGCCTTAAGAAATATATCCAACTCCTTCTTGAATATATTTAATGAATTGGCCTCTACAGCCTTCTGTGGTAGAGAATTCCACAGGTTCACCACTCTCTGGGTGAAGAAATTCCTCCTCATCTCTGTCCTAAATGGCTTACCCCTTAGCCTTAGACTGTGACCCCTGGTTCTGGACTCCCCGACCATCGGGAACATCCTTCCTGCATCTAGTCTGTCTAGTCCTGTTAGAATTTTATAAGTTTCAATGAGATCTCCTCTCATTCTTCTAAACTCCAGCGAGTGTAAGCCCAATCGACCCAATCTCTCCTCATACGTCATTCCTGCCATCCCAGGTATCAGCCTGGTGAATCTTCGCTGAATTCCCTCCATGGCAAGAACATCCTTCCTCAGATAAGGCGACCAAAACTGCAGACAATACTCAAGGTGTGGTCTCACCAAGGCCCTGTACAACTGCAGCAAGACATCCTTGTTCCTGTACTCAAACCCTCTCGCTACGAAGGCCAACATACCATTTGCCTTCTTAACCGCTGATGGGCCTTCAATAACCACAAAACTAGAAGTTATAGACTTAAACAAGTTGGCTTTTAATCACTAAGATCAGAGCTAACACCTCAACACGCCGACTGGTTCACAGGAATGAGTCATACAGATCCTGGGATCTTTATGTAAGAGAAGTCAGGGGCGGAGCCAAGAGCCAAGACCTGGAACCTCCCAGGTTAGTCGGGAAAGAGGAAGTGAAACTATACACAGTGGGGGAGGGTAATATACATGAGTGCAAAACGAATACAGGATCAAGACAAACAGATTTCATTACAACCGCCTACTGCACCTGCATGCTTACCTTCAGCGATTGGTGCACAAGGACACCCAGGTCTCGTTGCACTTCCCCTTCTCCCAATCTATTGCCATTCAGATAATAATCTGCCTTCCTGTTTTTGACACCAAAGTGGATAACCTCGCATTTATCCACGTTATATTGCATCTGCCATGCTTCTGCCCAATCACCCAACCTGTCCAAATCATCCTGGAGTGTCTCTCTGGAAGAAAGTTACAAACTTCTAGCACCCTTTGTGTGTAGAAGTGTTTCCTCATTTAATTCCTGAAAGGTCTGGCCCTAATTTTTAGACTGTGTCCCCCAGTCCTAGAATCCCCAACCAGCGGAAATAGTTTCTCTCTCTACCCCATCAGTTCCACTTAATATCCTGAAAACGTCGATCAGACTACCCTTTAACCTTCGAAATTCCAGGGAATAGCTTCTCCTCATAATTTAACCCTCGAAGTCCAGGTATCATTCTGGGAAATCGAAGCTGCTCTCCCTCCAACTCTGTGTACTCTGTACCTCTGTTTATATAGCCTGGTAAAATAGTGCTGGAGAAATGAATGGGACTGAAAGCCGATAAATCGCCAGGGCCTGATAATCTGCATCCCAGAGTACTAAAAGAGGTAGTCATGGAAATAGTGGTTGTCATGTTCCAAAATTCTATAGATTATGGAACAGTTCCTGCAGATTGGAGGGTGGCAAATGTAACCCCACTATTTAAAAAAGGAGGGAGAGAGAAAACAGGGAACTACAGACCGGTTAGCCTAACATCAGTAGTAGGGAAAATGCTAGAGTCTATTATAAAGGGTGTGATAACAGGACACTTAGAAAATATCAATGGGATTAGATAAAGTCAACATGGATTTATGAAAGGGAAATTGTGTTTGACAAACCGACTGGAGTTTTTTGAGGATGTAACTGGTAGAATAGATAAGGGAGAACCAGTGGATGTGGTGTATTTAGATTTTCAGAAGGCCTTTGATTAAAGTCCCACATAAGAGGTTAGTGTGCAAAATTAAAACACATGGGATTGGGGGTAATATACTGGCATGGATTAAAAATTGGTTAACAGACAGGAAACAGAGAGTAGGAATAAATGGGTCTTTTTCAGGGTGGCAGGCGGTGACTAGTGGGGTACCGCAGGGATCAGTGCTTGGGCCCCAGCTATTCACAATATATATCAATGATTTGGGTGAGGGAACCAAATGTAATATTTCCAAGTTTGCTGACGACACAAAACTAGGTGGGATTGTGAGTTGTGAGGAGGATGCAAAGAGGCGTCAAGGCGATTTAGACAAGTTGAGTGAGTGGGCAAATACATGGCAGATGCAGTATAACATGGATAAATGTGAAGTTATCCACTTCGGTAGAAAAACAGAAAGGCAGAGTATTATTTAAATGGTGCTAGATTGGGAAATGTTGATGTACAAAGGGACCTGGGTGTCCTTGTACACCAGTCACTGAAAACAAACATGCAGGTGCAGCAAGCAGTTAGGAAGGCAAATGATATGTTGGTCTTCAGTGCAAGAGGATTTGAGTACAGGAGCAAGGATGTCTTACTACAGTTATACAGGGCCTTGGTGAGACCACACCTGGAGTAGTGTGTGCAGTTTTAGTCTCCTTACCTAAGAAAGGATATACTTGCCATAGAGGGAGTGCAGCGAAGGTTCACCAGACTGATTCCTGGGATGCCAGGACTGTCGTATGAGGAGAGATTGGGTCGACTAGGCCTGTATTCACTAGAGTTTAGAAGAATGAGAGGGGATCTCATTGAAACGTATAAAATTCTGACAGGGCTGGACAGACTGGATGCAGGGAGGATGTTTCCCCTGGCTGGGGGTCTAGAACGAGGGGTCACAGTCTCAGGATACGGGGTAGGACATTTAGGACTGAGATGAGGAGAAATTTCTTCACTCAGAGGGTGGTGAACCTGTGGAATTCTCTACCACAGAAGGCTGAGGAGGCCAAGTCACTGAATATATTTAAGAAGGAGATAGATAGATTTCTAGACACAAAAGGCATCAAGGGATATGGGGAGAGAGCAGGAATATGGTATTGAGATAGAAGATCAGCCATGATCATAGAAACATAGAAGATAGGAGCAGGAGTAGGCCATTCGGCCCCTCGAGCCTGCTCCGCCATTCAATGCGATCATGGCTGATCATCCAAATTCAGTGCCCTGTTCCTGCCTTCTCCCCATATCCCTTGATCCCTTTAGCCTTAAGAAATATATCCAACTCCTTCTTGAATATATTTAATGAATTGGCCTCTACTGCCTTCTGTGGTAGAGAATTCCACAGGTTCACCACTCTCTGGGTGAAGAAATTCCTCCTCATCTCTGTCCTAAATGGCTTACCCCTTATCCTTAGACTGTGACCCCTGGTTCTGGACTCCCCGACCATCGGGAACATCCTTCCAGCATCTAGTCTGTCCAGTCATGTTAGAATGTTATAAGTTTCAATGAGATCCCCTCTCATTCTTCTAAACTCCAGCGAGTACAAGCCCAATCGACCCAATCTCTCCTCATACGTCATTCCTGCCATCCCAGGTAGCAGTCTGGTGAATATTCGCTGCACTCCCTCTATGGCAAGAACATCCTTCCTCCGATAAGGCGACCAAAACTGCACACAATACTCAAGGTGTGGTCTCACCAAGGCCCTGTACAACTGCAGCAAGACATCCTTGTTCCTGTACTCGAACCCTCTCGCTACGAAGGCCAACATACCATTTGCCTTCTTAACCGCCTGCTGCACCTGCATGCTTACCTTCAGCGACTGGTGCACAAGGACACCCAGGTCTCTTTGCACTTCCCCTTCTCCCAATCTATTGCCATTCAGATAATAATCTGCCTTCTTGTTTTTGACATATTGAATGGCGGAGCAGGCTCGAAGGGCCGAATGGCCGACTCCTGCTCCAAATTTTTCTATGTTCCTGTCTCACCATTTCATTTCCCCTCCCCAGACTGCACCAGTGAACTGTGCCACAAGAACTGGACCCCGCACCAAGGCAGCTGCTATTTCTTCTCAAAGTCCAAACTGGGCTGGGAGGAAAGCCGGCAGGAGTGCATCTCGCACGGGTCCGAACTCCTGGTGATCCGCAACACGAAAGAGCAGGTAGGCAAGGGGACCCAACCTACGCACAGCAAGACCCCAGCTGAGCGGCCAGCCTGATCCCTTTGCGTTCCCTTGTGTGTAGGAGGTTGAGGCGGTGATCTGATGGACGATTGAATGGTTTGAGAGGGTAGGTAGAGAGAGCAACGATTTCCTCTGGTGGGGTGCGGGTTGTCCAGAACAAGGAGGACATAACCTTCAGATTAAAGCTCGGCCATTCAGGGGTGATGTCAGAAAGAACTTATTCACACAAAAGGGGTAGTGGAAATCTGGAAATCTCTCCCACCAAAAAAGCTGTGAAATTGAGAATTTGAGAAGAGAGAATGATAGATTTTTGTTCGGTAAGGGTATTAAGGGTAATGGAACCAACATGGATTGATGGAGTTAAGATATATATCAGCCATGATCTAACTGAATGGTGAAACAGGCTCAAGGGGCAGTGTAGAGGGAGCTTTACTCTGTATCTAACCCGTGCTGTACCTGCCCTGGGAGTGTTTGATGGGACAGTGTAGAGGGAGATTTACTCTGTATCTAACCCGTGCTGTACCTGCCCTGGGAGTGTTTGATGGGACAGTGTAGAGGGAGCTTTACTCTGTATCTAACCCATGCTGTACCTGCCCTGGGAGTGTTTGATGGGACAGTGTAGAGGGAGCTTTACTCTGTATCTAACCCATACTGTGCCTGCCCTGGGAGTGTTTGATGGGACAGTGTAGAGGGAGCTTTACTCTGTATCTAACCCATGCTGTACCTGCCCTGGGAGTGTTTGATGGGACAGTGTAGAGGGAGCTTTACTCTGTATCTAACCCATGCTGTACCTGCCCTGGGAGTGTTTGATGGGACAGTGTAGAGGGAGCTTTACTCTGTATCTAACCCATGCTGTACCTGCCCTGGGAGTGTTTGATGGGACAGTGCAGAGGGAGCTTTACTCTGTATCTAACCCGTGCTGTACCTGCCCTGGGAGTGTTTGATGGGACAGTATATAGGGAGCTTTACTCTGTATCTAACCCGTGCTGTACCTGCCCTGGGAGTGTTTGATGGGGCAGTGTAGAGGGAGCTTTACTCTGTATCTAACCCGTGCTGTACCTGCCCTGGGAGTGTTTGATGGGACAGTGTAGAGGGAGCTTTACTCTGTATCTAACCCGTGCTGTACCTGCCCTGGGAGTGTTTGATGGGACAGTGTAGAGGGAGCTTTACTCTGTATCTAACCCATGCTGTACCTGCCCTGGGAGTGTTTGATGGGACAGTGTAGAGGGAGCTTTACTCTGTATCTAACCCATACTGTGCCTGCCCTGGGAGTGTTTGATGGGACAGTGTAGAGGGAGCTTTACTCTGTATCTAACCCATGCTGTACCTGCCCTGGGAGTGTTTGATGGGACAGTGTAGAGGGAGCTTTACTCTGTATCTAACCCATGCTGTACCTGCCCTGGGAGTGTTTGATGGGACAGTGTAGAGGGAGCTTTACTCTGTATCTAACCCGTGCTGTACCTGCCCTGGGAGTGTTTGATGGGACAGTGCAGAGGGAGCTTTACTCTGTATCTAACCCGTGCTGTACCTGCCCTGGGAGTGTTTGATGGGACAGTGTATAGGGAGCTTTACTCTGTATCTAACCCCGTGCTGTACCTGCCCTGGGAGTGTTTGATGGGACAGTGTAGAGGGAGCTTTACTCTGTATCTAACCCGCGCTGTACCTGCCCTGGGAGTGTTTGATGGGACAGTGTAGAGGGAGCTTTACTCTGTATCTAACCCATGCTGTACCTGCCCTGGGAGTGTTTGATGGGACAGTGTAGAGGGAGCTTTACTCTGTATCTAACCCGTGCTGTACCTGCCCTGGGAGTGTTTGATGGGACAGTGTAGAGGGAGCTTTACTCTGTATCTAACCCATGCTGTACCTGCCCTGGGAGTGTTTGATGGGACAGTGTAGAGGGAGCTTTACTCTGTATCTAACCCGTGCTGTACCTGTCCTGGGAGTGTTTGATGAGACAGTGTAGAGGGAGCTTTACTCTGTATCTAACCCGTGCTGTACCTGCCCTGGGAGTTTGATGGGACAGTGTAGAGGGAGCTTTACTCTGTATCTAACCCGTGCTGTACCTGCCCTGGGAGTGTTTGATGGGACAGTGTAGAGGGAGCTTTACTCTGTATCTAACCCGTGCTGTACCTGCCCTGGGAGTGTTTGATGGGACAGTGTAGAGGGAGCTTTACTCTGTATCTAACCCATACTGTGCCTGCCCTGGGAGTGTTTGATGGGACAGTGTAGAGGGAGCTTTACTCTGTATCTAACCCGTGCTGTACCTGCCCTGGGAGTGTTTGATGGGACAGTGTAGAGGGAGCTTCACTCTGTATCTAACCCGTGCTGTACCTGCCCTGGGAGTGTTTGATGGGACAGTGTAGAGAGAGCTTTACTCTGTATCTAACCCGTGCTGTACCTGCCCTGGGAGTGTTTGATGGGACAGTGTAGAAGGAGCTTTACTCTGTATCTAACCCGTGCTGTACCTGCCCTGGGAGTGTTTGATGGGACAGTGTAGAGGGAGCTTTACTCTGTATCTAACCCGTGCTGTACCTGCCCTGGGAGTGTTTGATGGGACAGTGTAGAGGGAGCTTTACTCTGTATCTAACCCATGCTGTACCTGCCCCGGGAGTGTTTGATGGGACAGAGTAGAGGGAGCTTTACTCTGTATCTAATCCGTGCTGTACCTGCCCTGGGAGTGTTTGATGGGACAGTGTAGAGGGAGCTTTACTCTGTATCTAACCCGTGCTGTACCTGCCCTGGGAGTGTTTGATGGGACAGTGTAGAGGGAGCTTTACTGTGTATCTAACCCGTGCTGTACCTGCCCTGGGAGTGTTTGATGCGACAGTGTAGAGGGAGCTTTACTCTGTATCTAACCCGTGCTGTACCTGCCCTGGGAGTGTTTGATGGGACAGTGTAGAGGGAGCTTTACTCTGTATCTAACCCGTGCTGTACCTGCCCTGGGAGTGTTTGATGGAACAGTGTAGAGGGAGCTTTACTCTGTATCTAACCCGTGCTGTTCCTGCCCTGGGAGTGTTTGATGGAACAGTGTAGAGGGAGCTTTACTCTGTATCTAACCCGTGCTGTACCTGCCCTGGGAGTGTTTGATGGGACAGTGTAGAGGGAGCTTTACTCTGTATCTAACCCGTGCTGTACCTGCCCTGGGAGTGTTTGATGGGACGGTGTAGAGGGAGCTTTACTCTGCATCTAACCCGTGCTGTACCTGCCCTGGGAGTGTTTGATGAGACAGCGTAGAGGGAGCTTTACTCTGTATCTAACCCGTGCTGTACCTGCCTTGGGAGTGTTTGATGGGACAGTGTAGAGGGAGCTTTACTCTGTATCTAACCCGTGCTGTACCTGCCCTGGGAGTGTTTGATGGGACGGTGTAGAGGGAGCTTTACTCTGTATCTAACCCGTGCTGTACCTGCCCTGGGAGTGTTTGATGAGACAGTGTAGAGGGAGCTTTACTCTGTATCTAACACCGTGCTGTACCTGCCCTGGGAGTGTTTGATGGGACAGTGTAGAGGGAGCTTTACTCTGTATCTAACCCGTGCTGTATCTGCCCTGGGAGTGTTTGATGGGGCAGTGTAGAGGGAGCTTTACTCTGTATCTAACACCGTGCTGTACCTGCCCTGGGAGTGTTTGATGAGACAGTGTAGAGGGAGCTTTACTCTGTATCTAACACCGTGCTGTACCTGCCCTGGGAGTGTTTGATGGGACAGTGTAGAGGGACCTTTACTCTGTATCTAACACCGTGCTGTACCTGCCCTGGGAGTGTTTGATGGGACAGTGTAGAGGGAGCTTTACTCTGTATCTAACCTGTGCTGTACCTGTCCTGGGAGTGTTTGATGGGACAGTGTAGAGGGAGCTTTACTCTGTATCTAACCCATGCTGTACCTGCACTGGGAGTGTTTGATGGGACAGTGTAGAGGGAGCTTTACTCTGTATCTAACCCGTGCTGTACCTGCCCTGGGAGTGTTTGATGAGACAGTGTAGAGGGAGCTTTACTCTGTATCTAACCCGTGCTGTACCTGGCCTGGGAGTGTTTGATGAGACAGTGTAGAGGGAGCTTTACTCTGTATCTAACCCGTGCTGTACCTGCCCTGGGAGTGTTTGATGGGACAGTGTAGACGGAGCTTTACTCTGTATCTAACCCGTGCTGTACCTGCCCTGGGAGTGTTTGATGGGACAGTGTAGAGGGAGCTTTACTCTGTATCTGACCCGTGCTGTACCTGCCCTGGGAGTGTTTGATGAGACAGTGTAGAGGGAGCTTTACTCTCTATCTAACCCGTGCTGTACCTGCCCTGGGAGTGTTTGATGGGACAGTGTAGAGGGAGCTTTACTCTGTATCTAACCCGTGCTGTACCTGCCCTGGGAGTGTTTGATGGGACAGTGTAGAGGGAGCTTTACTCTGTATCTAACCCGTGCTGTACCTGCCCTGGGAGTGTTTGATGGGACAGTGTAGAGGGAGCTTTACTCTGTATCTAACCCATGCTGTACCTGCCCCGGGAGTGTTTGATGGGACAGAGTAGAGGGAGCTTTACTCTGTATCTAATCCGTGCTGTACCTGCCCTGGGAGTGTTTGATGGGACAGTGTAGAGGGAGCTTTACTCTGTATCTAACCCGTGCTGTACCTGCCCTGGGAGTGTTTGATGGGACAGTGTAGAGGGAGCTTTACTGTGTATCTAACCCGTGCTGTACCTGCCCTGGGAGTGTTTGATGCGACAGTGTAGAGGGAGCTTTACTCTGTATCTAACCCGTGCTGTACCTGCCCTGGGAGTGTTTGATGGAACAGTGTAGAGGGAGCTTTACTCTGTATCTAACCCGTGCTGTTCCTGCCCTGGGAGTGTTTGATGGAACAGTGTAGAGGGAGCTTTACTCTGTATCTAACCCGTGCTGTACCTGCCCTGGGAGTGTTTGATGGGACAGTGTAGAGGGAGCTTTACTCTGTATCTAACCCGTGCTGTACCTGCCCTGGGAGTGTTTGATGGGACGGTGTAGAGGGAGCTTTACTCTGCATCTAACCCGTGCTGTACCTGCCCTGGGAGTGTTTGATGAGACAGTGTAGAGGGAGCTTTACTCTGTATCTAACCCGTGCTGTACCTGCCTTGGGAGTGTTTGATGGGACAGTGTAGAGGGAGCTTTACTCTGTATCTAACCCGTGCTGTACCTGCCCTGGGAGTGTTTGATGGGACGGTGTAGAGGGAGCTTTACTCTGTATCTAACCCGTGCTGTACCTGCCCTGGGAGTGTTTGATGAGACAGTGTAGAGGGAGCTTTACTCTGTATCTAACACCGTGCTGTACCTGCCCTGGGAGTGTTTGATGGGACAGTGTAGAGGGAGCTTTACTCTGTATCTAACCCGTGCTGTACCTGCCCTGGGAGTGTTTGATGGGGCAGTGTAGAGGGAGCTTTACTCTGTATCTAACACCGTGCTGTACCTGCCCTGGGAGTGTTTGATGAGACAGTGTAGAGGGAGCTTTACTCTGTATCTAACACCGTGCTGTACCTGCCCTGGGAGTGTTTGATGGGACAGTGTAGAGGGACCTTTACTCTGTATCTAACACCGTGCTGTACCTGCCCTGGGAGTGTTTGATGGGACAGTGTAGAGGGACCTTTACTCTGTATCTAACACCGTGCTGTACCTGCCCTGGGAGTGTTTGATGGGGCAGTGTAGAGGGAGCTTTACTCTGTATCTAACACCGTGCTGTACCTGCCCTGGGAGTGTTTGATGAGACAGTGTAGAGGGAGCTTTACTCTGTATCTAACCCGTGCTGTACCTGCCCTGGGAGTGTTTGATGGGACAGTGTAGAGGGAGCTTTACTCTGTATCTAACCCGTGCTGTACCTGCCCTGGGAGTGTTTGATGGGACAGTGTAGAGGGAGCTTTACTCTGTATCTAACCCGTGCTGTACCTGCCCTGGGAGTGTTTGATGGGGCAGTGTAGAGGGAGCTTTACTCTGTATCTAACACCGTGCTGTACCTGCCCTGGGAGTGTTTGATGGGACAGTGTAGAGGGAGCTTTACTCTGTATCTAACACCGTGCTGTACCTGCCCTGGGAGTGTTTGATGGGACAGTGTAGAGGGACCTTTACTCTGTATCTAACACCGTGCTGTACCTGCCCTGGGAGTGTTTGATGGGACAGTGTAGAGGGACCTTTACTCTGTATCTAACCCGTGCTGTACCTGCCCTGTGAGTGTTTGATGGGACAGTGTAGAGGGACCTTTACTCTGTATCTAACCCGTGCTGTACCTGCCCTGGGAGTGTTTGATGGGACAGTGTAGACGGAGCTTTACTCTGTATCTAACCCGTGCTGTACCTGCCCTGGGAGTGTTTGATGGGACAGTGTAGAGGGAGCTTTACTCTGTATCTGACCCGTGCTGTACCTGCCCTGGGAGTGTTTGATGAGACAGTGTAGAGGGAGCTTTACTCTCTATCTAACCCGTGCTGTACCTGCCCTGGGAGTGTTTGATGGGACAGTGTAGAGGGAGCTTTACTCTGTATCTAACCCGTGCTGTACCTGCCCTGGGAGTGTTTGATGAGACAGTGTAGAGGGAGCTTTACTCTGTATCTAACCCGTGCTGTACCTGCCCTGGGAGTGTTTGATGGGACAGTGTAGAGGGAGCTTTACTCTGTATCTAACCCATGCTGTACCTGCCCTGGGAGTGTTTGATGGAACAGTGTAGAGGGAGCTTTACTCTGTATCTAACCCGTGCTGTACCTGCCCTGGGAGTGTTTGATGGGACAGTGTAGAGGGAGCTTTACTCTGTATCTAACCCATGCTGTACCTGCCCCGGGAGTGTTTGATGGGACAGAGTAGAGGGAGCTTTACTCTGTATCTAATCCGTGCTGTACCTGCCCTGGGAGTGTTTGATGGGACAGTGTAGAGGGAGCTTTACTCTGTATCTAACCCGTGCTGTACCTGCCCTGGGAGTGTTTGATGGGACAGTGTAGAGGGAGCTTTACTGTGTATCTAACCCGTGCTGTACCTGCCCTGGGAGTGTTTGATGCGACAGTGTAGAGGGAGCTTTACTCTGTATCTAACCCGTGCTGTACCTGCCCTGGGAGTGTTTGATGGGACAGTGTAGAGGGAGCTTTACTCTGTATCTAACCCATGCTGTACCTGCCCCGGGAGTGTTTGATGGGACAGAGTAGAGGGAGCTTTACTCTGTATCTAATCCGTGCTGTACCTGCCCTGGGAGTGTTTGATGGGACAGTGTAGAGGGACCTTTACTCTCTATCTAACCCGTGCTGTACCTGCCCTGGGAGTGTTTGATGGGACAGTGTAGAGGGAGCTTTACTCTGTATCTAACCCGTGCTGTACCTGCCCTGGGAGTGTTTGATGGGACAGTGTAGAGGGAGCTTTACTGTGTATCTAACCCGTGCTGTACCTGCCCTGGGAGTGTTTGATGCGACAGTGTAGAGGGAGCTTTACTCTGTATCTAACCCGTGCTGTACCTGCCCTGGGAGTGTTTGATGGGACAGTGTAGAGGGAGCTTTACTCTGTATCTAACCCATGCTGTACCTGCCCCGGGAGTGTTTGATGGGACAGAGTAGAGGGAGCTTTACTCTGTATCTAATCCGTGCTGTACCTGCCCTGGGAGTGTTTGATGGGACAGTGTAGAGGGAGCTTTACTCTGTATCTAACCCGTGCTGTACCTGCCCTGGGAGTGTTTGATGGGACAGTGTAGAGGGAGCTTTACTGTGTATCTAACCCGTGCTGTACCTGCCCTGGGAGTGTTTGATGCGACAGTGTAGAGGGAGCTTTACTCTGTATCTAACCCGTGCTGTACCTGCCCTGGGAGTGTTTGATGGAACAGTGTAGAGGGAGCTTTACTCTGTATCTAACCCGTGCTGTTCCTGCCCTGGGAGTGTTTGATGGAACAGTGTAGAGGGAGCTTTACTCTGTATCGAACCCGTGCTGTACCTGCCCTGGGAGTGTTTGATGGGACAGTGTAGAGGGAGCTTTACTCTGTATCTAACCCGTGCTGTACCTGCCCTGGGAGTGTTTGATGGGACGGTGTAGAGGGAGCTTTACTCTGCATCTAACCCGTGCTGTACCTGCCCTGGGAGTGTTTGATGAGACAGTGTAGAGGGAGCTTTACTCTGTATCTAACCCGTGCTGTACCTGCCTTGGGAGTGTTTGATGGGACAGTGTAGAGGGAGCTTTACTCTGTATCTAACCCGTGCTGTACCTGCCCTGGGAGTGTTTGATGGGACGGTGTAGAGGGAGCTTTACTCTGTATCTAACCCGTGCTGTACCTGCCCTGGGAGTGTTTGATGAGACAGTGTAGAGGGAGCTTTACTCTGTATCTAACACCGTGCTGTACCTGCCCTGGGAGTGTTTGATGGGACAGTGTAGAGGGAGCTTTACTCTGTATCTAACCCGTGCTGTACCTGCCCTGGGAGTGTTTGATGGGGCAGTGTAGAGGGAGCTTTACTCTGTATCTAACACCGTGCTGTACCTGCCCTGGGAGTGTTTGATGAGACAGTGTAGAGGGAGCTTTACTCTGTATCTAACACCGTGCTGTACCTGCCCTGGGAGTGTTTGATGGGACAGTGTAGAGGGACCTTTACTCTGTATCTAACACCGTGCTGTACCTGCCCTGGGAGTGTTTGATGGGACAGTGTAGAGGGACCTTTACTCTGTATCTAACACCGTGCTGTACCTGCCCTGGGAGTGTTTGATGGGGCAGTGTAGAGGGAGCTTTACTCTGTATCTAACACCGTGCTGTACCTGCCCTGGGAGTGTTTGATGAGACAGTGTAGAGGGAGCTTTACTCTGTATCTAACCCGTGCTGTACCTGCCCTGGGAGTGTTTGATGGGACAGTGTAGAGGGAGCTTTACTCTGTATCTAACCCGTGCTGTACCTGCCCTGGGAGTGTTTGATGGGACAGTGTAGAGGGAGCTTTACTCTGTATCTAACCCGTGCTGTACCTGCCCTGGGAGTGTTTGATGGGGCAGTGTAGAGGGAGCTTTACTCTGTATCTAACACCGTGCTGTACCTGCCCTGGGAGTGTTTGATGGGACAGTGTAGAGGGAGCTTTACTCTGTATCTAACACCGTGCTGTACCTGCCCTGGGAGTGTTTGATGGGACAGTGTAGAGGGACCTTTACTCTGTATCTAACACCGTGCTGTACCTGCCCTGGGAGTGTTTGATGGGACAGTGTAGAGGGACCTTTACTCTGTATCTAACCCGTGCTGTACCTGCCCTGTGAGTGTTTGATGGGACAGTGTAGAGGGACCTTTACTCTGTATCTAACCCGTGCTGTACCTGCCCTGTGAGTGTTTGATGGGACAGTGTAGAGGGAGCTTTACTCTGTATCTAACCCGTGCTGTACCTGCCCTGGGAGTGTTTGATGGGACAGTGTAGAGGGAGCTTTACTCTGTATCTAACCCGTGCTGTACCTGCCCTGGGAGTGTTTGATGGGGCAGTGTAGAGGGAGCTTTACTCTGTATCTAACCCGTGCTGTACCTGCCCTGGGAGTGTTTGATGGGAGAGTATAGAGGGAGCTTTACTCTGTATCTAACCCGTGCTGTACCTGCCCTGGGAGTGTTTGATGAGACAGTGTAGAGGGAGCTTTACTCTGTATCTAACCCGTCCTGTACCTGCCCTGGGAGTGTTTGATGGGACAGTGTAGATGGAGCTTTACTCTGTATCTAACCCGTGCTGTACCTGCCCTGGGAATGTTTGATGGGACAGTGTAGAGGGAGCTTTACTCTGTATCTAACCCGTGCTGTACCTGCCCTGGGAGAGTTTGATGGGACAGTGTAGAGGGAGCTTTACTCTGTATCTAACCCGTGCTGTACCTGCCCTGGGAGAGTTTGATGGGACAGTGTAGAGGGAGCTTTACTCTGTATCTAACCCGTGCTGTACCTGCCCTGGGAGAGTTTGATGCGACAGTGTAGAGGGAGCTTTACTGTGTATCTAACCCGTGCTGTACCTGCCCTGGGAGTGTTTGATGGGACAGTGTAGAGGGAGCTTTACTCTGTATCTAACCCGTGCTGTACCTGCCCTGGGAGTGTTTGATGGGGCAGTGTAGAGGGAGCTTTACTGTGTATCTAACCCGTGCTGTACCTGCCCTGGGAGTGTTTGATGGGACAGTGTAGAGGGAGCTTTACTCTGTATCTAACCCGTGCTGTACCTGCCCTGGGAGTGTTTGATGGGACAGTGTAGAGGGAGCTTTACTCTGTATCTAACCCGTGCTGTACCTGCCCTGGGAGTGTTTGATGGGACAGTATAGAGAGAGCTTTACTCTGTATCTAACCCGTGCTGTACCTGCCCTGGGAGTGTTTGATGGGACAGTGTAGAGGGAGCTTTACTCTGTATCTAACCCGTGCTGTACCTGCCCTGGGAGTGTTTGATGGGACAGTGTAGAGGGAGCTTTACTCTGTATCTAACCCGTGCTGTACCTGCCCTGGGAGTGTTTGATGGGACAGTGTAGAGGGAGCTTTACTCTGTATCTAACCCGTGCTGTACCTGCCCTGGGAGTGTTTGATGGGACAGTGTAGAGGGAGCTTTACTCTGTATCTAACCCGTGCTGTACCTGCCCTGGGAGTATTTGATGGGACAGTGTAGAGGGAGCTTTACTCTGTATCTAACCCGTGCTGTACCTGCCCTGGGAGTGTTTGATGAGACAGTGTAGAGGGAGCTTTACTCTGTATCTAACCCGTGCTGTACCTGCCCTGGGAGTGTTTGATGGGACAGTGTAGAGGGAGCTTTACTCTGTATCTAACCCGTGCTGTACCTGCCCTGGGAGTGTTTGATGGGACAGTGTAGAGGGACCTTTACTCTGTATCTAACACCGTGCTGTACCTGCCCTGGGAGTGTTTGATGGGACAGTGTAGAGGGACCTTTACTCTGTATCTAACCCGTGCTGTACCTGCCCTGTGAGTGTTTGATGGGACAGTGTAGAGGGACCTTTACTCTCTATCTAACCCGTGCTGTACCTGCCCTGGGAGTGTTTGATGGGACAGTGTAGAGGGAGCTTTACTCTGTATCTAACCCGTGCTGTACCTGCCCTGGGAGTGTTTGATGGGACAGTGTAGAGGGAGCTTTACTCTGTATCTAACCCGTGCTGTACCTGCCCTGGGAGTGTTTGATGGGGCAGTGTAGAGGGAGCTTTACTCTGTATCTAACACCGTGCTGTACCTGCCCTGGGAGTGTTTGATGGGACAGTGTAGAGGGAGCTTTACTCTGTATCTAACACCGTGCTGTACCTGCCCTGGGAGTGTTTGATGGGACAGTGTAGAGGGAGCTTTACTCTGTATCTAACACCGTGCTGTACCTGTGCTGGGAGTGTTTGATGGGACAGTGTAGAGGGAGCTTTACTCTGTGTCTAACCCGTGCTGTACCTGCCCCGGGAGTGTTTGATGGGACAGTGTAGAGGGAGCTTTACTCTGTATCTAACCCGTGCTGTACCTGCTCTGGGAGTGTTTGATGGGACAGTGTAGAGGGAGCTTTACTCTGTGTCTAACCCGTGCTGTACCAGCCCTGGGAGTGTTTGATGGGACAGTGTAGAGGGAGCTTTACTCTGTATCTAACCCGTGCTGTACCTGCTCTGGGAGTGTTTGATGGGACAGTGTAGAGGGAGCTTTACTCTGTGTCTAACCCGTGCTGTACCAGCCCTGGGAGTGTTTGATGGGACAGTGTAGAGGGAGCTTTACTCTGTATCTAACCCCTGCTGTACCTGCTCTGGGAGTGTTTGATGGGACAGTGTAGAGGGAGCTTTACTCTGTATCTAACCCGTGCTGTACCTGCCCTGGGAGTGTTTGATGGGACAGTGTAGAGGGAGCTTTACTCTGTATCTAACCCTTGCTGTACCAGCCCTGGGAGTGTTTGATGGGACAGTGTAGAGGGAGCTTTACTCTGTGTCTAACCCGTGCTGTACCAGCCCTGGGAGTGTTTGATGGGACAGTGTAGAGGGAGCTTTACTCTGTATCTAACCCCTGCTGTACCTGCCCCGGGAGTGTTTGATGGGACGGTGTAGAGGGAGCTTTACTCTGTGTCTAACCCGTGCTGTACCTGCCCTGGGAGTGTTTGATGAGACAGTGTAGAGGGAGCTTTACTCTGTGTCTAACCCGTGCTGTACCTGCCCTGGGAGTGTTTGATGGGTCAGTGTGGAGGGAGATTTACTCAATGATTTAATCTGTACTGGTCCTCAGAAATTTGCTGCTGCCTTTGACATACAGAAAGTATATTGGATTGGAATGAAGGAGGTCCCAGATGAGTCCACGTGGATGTGGGTCGATGGAATGTATCTGCAGGACAATCTGACGTGAGTACCGGAATACCGACATAAAATGAGGGATTTGCAATCTTAATTTCTTATTCATGGAGGATCATAGAAACATCGAAAATAGGAGCGGGATTAGGCCATTCGGCCCCTCAAGCCTGCTCCGCCATTCAATGAGATCATGGCTGATCATCCAAACTCAGTACCCTGTCCCTGCCTTCTCCCCATATCCCTTGAGCCCTTTAGCCTTAAGAAATATATCCAACTCCTTCTTGAATATATTTAATGAATTGGCCTCTACTGCCTTCTGTGGTAGAGAATTCCACAGGTTCACCACTCTCTGGGTGAAGAAATTCCTCCTCATCTCAGTCCTAAATGGCCGACCCCTTATCCTTAGACTGTGACCCCTGGTTCTGGACTCCCCCGCCATCGGGAGCATTCTTCCTGCATCTAGTCTGTCCAGTCCTGTTAGAATTTTATAAGTTTCATTGAGATCACCTCTCATTCTTCTAAACTCCAGCGAGTATAAGCCCAATCGACCCAATCTCTCCTCATACGTCATTCCTGCCATCCCAGGTACCAGCCTGGTGAATCTTCGCTGAACTCCCTCCATGGCAAGAACATCCTTCCTCAGGTAAGGCGACCAAAACTGCACACAATACTCCAGGTGTGGTCTCACCAAGGCCCTGTACAACTGCAGCAAGACATCCTTGTTCCTGTACTCGAACCCTCTCGCTACGAAGGCCAACATACCATTTGCCTTCTTAACCGCCTGTTGCACCTGCATGCCTACCTTCAGCGACTGGTGCACAAGGACACCCAGGTCTCGTTGCACTTCCCCTTCTCCCAATCTATTGCCATTCAGATAATAATCTGCCTTCTTGTTTTTGCCACCGAAGTGGATAACCTCGCATTTATCCACATTATACTGCATCTGCCATGCGTCTGCCCAATCTTTGGACTCAGTATGTCCAAATCATACTGGAGTTTCCTGGTATCCTCCTCACGGCACAGACGTCCACCCAGCTTTGTGTCGTCTGCACAGCCCAAGGCTTTTGTTTTATTCATTCATTCATGGGATGTGGGCGTCGCTGGCAAGGCCAGCATTTATTGCCCATCCCTAGTTGCCCTTGAGAAGGTGGTGGTGAGCCGCCTTCTTGAACCGCTGCAGTCCCGTGTGGTGAAGGGGCTCCCACAGCGCTGTCAGGGAGGGAGTTCCAGGATTTTGACCCAGCGACGATGAAGGAACGGCAGATATCTGTCCCAAGTCGGGACGGTGTGTGTGTGACTCGAGGGGAACCTGGGGCAGAAGTCATGCTGCTGCTATACAAAGCCCTGGTTTGAACACACCTGGAGGGAGCTTTACTCAATGAATTAACCTGTACTGGTCCTCAGAAATTTGGTGCTGCCTTTGACCTACAGAAGGTATATTGGATTGGAATGAAGGAGGTCCCGCAGGAGTCCACATGGATGTGGGTAGATGGAACGTAGCTTCAGGACAACACCTGGGCATCACACCTTAGGATGTATATATTGGCCTTGGAGGGAGTGCAGTGTAGATTTACCAGAACAATACCTGGATTCCGAATCATAGAACGGTCAGAGCACAGAAGGAGGCCATTCGGCCGGCCGAGCCCATGCCGGCTCTCTCTGTAAGAGCACTTCAGCTAGTCCCACTCCCCCGCCCTTTCCCGTAGCCCTGCAATT
This sequence comes from Somniosus microcephalus, assembly GCF_052327205.1. Classification (NCBI taxonomy): domain Eukaryota; kingdom Metazoa; phylum Chordata; class Chondrichthyes; order Squaliformes; family Somniosidae; genus Somniosus; species Somniosus microcephalus. The sequence continues at coordinate 15,253,709 of NW_028225181.1, forward strand.
TTTTTACCTTCAGGTACTTATCCCACTCCCTTTTGAAAGCCACGATTGAATCTGCCTCCACCACCCTTTCAGGCAGTGAATTCCAGACCCTAACCACTCGCTGCGTAAAAAAGTTTCCCCTCATGTCGCCTTTGGTTCTTCTGCCAATCACCTTAAATCTGTGTCCTCTAGTTCTCGACCCTTCTGCCAATGGGAACAGTTTCCCTCTATCTACTCTCTCCAGACCCCTCCTGATTTTGACCACCTCTATCAAATCTCCTCTCAACCTTCTCTGCTCTAAGGAGAACAATCCCAGCTTCTCCAGTCTCTCCGCATCACTGAAGTCCCTCATCCCTGGTACCATTCTGGTCAATCTCCCCTTAACCTTCTCTGCTCTAAGGAGAACAATCCCAGCTTCTCCAGTCTCTCCACATCACTGAAGTCCCTCATCCCTGGTACCATTCTGGTCAATCTCCCCTTAACCTTCTCTGCTCTAAGGAGAACAACCCCAGCTTCTCCAGTCTCTCCACATCACTGAAGTCCCTCATCCCTGGTACCATTCTGGTCAATCTCCCCTTAACCTTCTCTGCTCTAAGGAGAACAATCCCAGCTTCTCCAGTCTCTCCACATCACTGAAGTCCCTCATCCCTGGTACCATTCTGGTCAATCTCCCCTTAACCTTCTCTGCTCTAAGGAGAACAATCCCAGCTTCTCCAGTCTCTCCACATCACTGAAGTCCCTCATCCCCTGGTACCATTCTGGTCAATCTCCCCTTAACCTTCTCTGCTCTAAGGAGAACAATCCCAGCTTCTCCAGTCTCTCCACATCACTGAAGTCCCTCATCCCTGGTACCATTCTGGTCAATCTCCCCTTAACCTTCTCTGCTCTAAGGAGAACAACCCCAGCTTCTCCAGTCTCTCCACATCACTGAAGTCCCTCATCCCCTGGTACCATTCTGGTCAATCTCCCCTTAACCTTCTCTGCTCTAAGGAGAACAATCCCAGCTTCTCCAGTCTCTCCACATTGCTGAAGTCCCTCATCCCTGGTACCATTCTGGTCAATCGCCCCTTAACCTTCTCTGCTCTAAGGAGAACAACCCCAGCTTCTCCAGTCCCTCCACATAACTGAAGTCCCTCATCCCTGGAACCATTCATTTCAATCTTTTCTGCACCCTCTCCAAGGCCTTGACATCCTTCCTAAAGTGCGGTGCCCAGAATTGGGCACAATACTCCAGTTGAGGCTGAACCAGTGCTCTTGTACTCTGTGCCTCTATTTATGAAGCCCAGCATCTCGAATGTTTTTTTTAACTGCTTTCTCAACCTGCCCTGCCACCTTCAATGATTTGTGCACATATACCCCCAGGTCTCTCTGTTCAATCACCCCTTTTAGAATTGTACCCTTTAGTTTATATTGCCTCTCCTCATTCTTCCTACCAAAATGTATCACTTTGCACTTTTCTGCATTAAATTTCATCTGCCCATTCCACCAGTCTATGTCCTCTTCAATCTATCACTACCCTCCTCACTGTTCACTATACTTCCAAGTTTTGTGTCATCTGCAAATTTTGAAATTGTTCCCTGTACACCCGAGTCTAAGTCAGATTCAGATTCAGATTAGATTTATTTGCCATGTGTAACAAGTACAATGGAATGCTTGTTCCCCGTCGGGACGCGTCAGCTATACATACAGCGCCGCGTTCAGAGTCAATACAAAGGCTTCCCGTGGCAGTGGGAGCACGATGTCCCTCAGTCGCTCCGTCCTCCTCTTCACCGCGGCCTCCTCACTGTTGCCGGCTCCACGTGTGGTGGCCTGCTTCTCCCGCTCCGGCCGCCGTGCCCGGCTCCCCTCCTCCCATCCGGACTGCGAGTTACCCGAAATGGAGCTGCCGGCCGACGTGCTGCAGCGTGTCGTGAGTCTGCTGCTGCTGCTCGTTGTGCTGCGCTCCTCATTAATATATATCAAGAAAAGCAGTGGTCCTGCTGCCGACCCCTGGGGAACACCACTTCCTCCAGTCCGATAAACAACCATTCAGCACTACTGTCTGTTTCCTGTCACTTAGCCAATTCCGTATCCATGCTGCCACTGTCCCTTTTATTCCATGGGCTTCAACTTTGCTGGTAAGCCTGTTATGTGGCACTTTATCAAATGCCTTTTGGAAATCCATGTAAACCACGTCAACCACATTGAGCTCATCAACCCTCTCTGTTACCTCATCAAAAAACTCAACCAATTTAGTTAAACACGGTTTGCCTTTAACAAATCCGTGCTGGCTTTCCTTAATTAATCCATACTTGTCCAAGTGAATGTTACTTTTGTCCCGGATTATCATTTCTAAAAGCTTCCCCATTACCGAGATTAAACTGACTGGCCTGTAGTTGCTGGGTTTATCCTTACACCCTTTTTTGAACAAGGGTGTAACATTTGCAATTCTCCAGTCCTGTGGCACCACCCTCTATCTAAGGAAGGTTGGAAGAGTATGGCCAGTACCTCCGCAATTTCCACCTTTACTTCCCTCAGCATCCTAGGATGCATCCCATCCGGTCCTGGTGACTTATCTACTTTAAGTACAGCCAGCCTTTCTAGTACCTTCTCTTTATCAATTTTTATCCCATCTAGTATCTCAACTCCCTCCTCTTTCACTATGACTTTGGCAGCATCTTCCTCCTTGGTAAAGACGGATGCAAAGTATTCATTTAGTACCTCAGCTATGACCTCTGCCTCCATGCGCAGGTCTCCATTTTGGTCCCTAATCGGCCCCACCCCTCCTCTTAATACCCGTTTACTAATTATATGCCTAACATTTATTCCAATGTTGGGAGGACTCGTAAAAATCAACATTTCATTGTGCAGTACACACGTCTGCTGCATATATGACAAATAAAATAAAATTGAATTGAATTGAATAGAAGATTTTTGGATTCCATTTAATGATAGCTGCCAATCTATTCTCATACTCTCTGTTTGTCCCTGTTATTTCCTTTTTTGTTTCCCTTCTGAACTTTCTATATTCAGCCTGGTTCTCACTTGTATTCTCAGCCTGACATCTATCATATGCCCCCTTTTTCTGCTTCATCTTACTCTCTCTCTCTTATGTCATCCAGGGAGCTCTGACTTTGGTTGGCCTACCTTTCCCCCTCGTGGGAATGTACCTTGACTGTACCCGGTCCATCTCCTCTTTAAAGGCAGCCCACTGTTCGATGACAGTTTTGCCTGCCAGTCTTTGATTCCAATTTACCCGGGCCAGATCCGTTCTCAGCCCACTGAAACTGGCCCTCCTCCAATTAAGTATTTTTACTGTAGATTGCTCCCTGTCCTTTTCCATAGCTAATCTAAACCTTATGATACTATGATCACTGTTCCCTAAATGTTCCACGACTGACACTTGCTCCACTTGACCCGCCTCATTCCCCTGAACCAGATCCAGCAATGCCTCCTTCCTTGTTGGGCCGGAAACATACTGATCAAGAAAGTTCTCCTGAACACACTTCAGAAATTCTTCCCCCTCTCTGCCCTTTACACTATTATTATCCCAGTCTATATTAGGATAGTTTAAGTCCCCTATTATCATTACCCTATAGTTCTTGCACCTCTCTGTAATTTCCCTGCAAATTTGCTCTGTTATGTCCTTCCCACTAGTTGGTACCGAAAGATTACACCCAGCAGTGTAATGGCACCTCCATTGTTTCTGAACTCGAACCAAATAGATTCTGTCTTTGACCCCTCCAGGACATCCTCTGTCTCCAGCACTGTAATATTCTGTAAATCCCCAGGGCCTGATAATCTACATCCTAGGGTACTTAAGGAAGTGGCCCTAGAAATAGTAGATGCATTGCTGGTCATCTTCCAACATTCGATGGAATCTGGAACAGTTCCCATGGATTGGAGGGTAGCTAATGTTACCCCACTATTCAAAAAAGGTGGTAGAGAGAAAACGGGGAATTACAGACCGGTAAGCCTGACATCGGTAGTGGGGAAAATGCTAGAGTCCATTATAAAAGATGTAATAGCAGAGCACTTGGAAAACAGTGACAGGATCGGACAAAGTCAACATGGATTTACAAAAGGTAAATCGTGCTTGACGAATCTACTGGAATTTTTTGAGGATGTAACTGGTAAAATAGATAAGGGAGAACCAGTGGATGTGGTGTATTTGGACTTTCAGAAGGCTTTCGATAAGGTCCCGCATAAGAGATTATCGTGTAAAATTAAGGCACATGGGATTGGGGGCAAGGTACTGACTTGGATAAAGAACTGGTTGGCAGATAGAAAGCAAAGAGTTGGAATAAACAGGTCTTTTTCCAAGTGGCAGGCAGTGACTAGTGGGGTACCGCAGGGATCGGTCCTAGGATCCCAGCTATTCACAATATTTATTAATGATCTAGACAAGGGAACTAGATCTAATATTTGCAGACGACACAAAGCTGGGTGGGCGTGTGTGCTGTGAGGAGGATGCCGAGAAACTCCAGGATGATTTGGACAGGTTGGGTGATTGGGTAGAAACATGGCAGATGCAATATAACATGGATAAATGTGAGGTTATCCACTTTGGTGGCAAAAACAGGAAGGTAGATTATTATCTGAATGGCAATAGATTGGGAGAAGGGGAAGTGCAACGAGACCTGGGTGTCCTTGTGCACCAGTCGCTGAAGGTAAGCATGCAGGTGCAGCAGGCGGTTAAGAAGGCAAATAGTATGTTGGCCTTCGTAGCGAGAGGGTTTGAGTACAGGAACAAGGATGTCTTGCTGCAGTTGTACAGGGCCTTGGTGAGACCACACCTTGAGTATTGTGTGCAGTTTTGGTCGCCTTATCTGAGGAAGGATGTTCTTGCCATGGAGGGAGTTCAGTGAAGATTCACCAGGCTGATACCTGGGATGGCAGGAATGACGTATGAGGAGAGATTGGGTCGATTGGGCTTATACTCGCTGGAGTTTAGAAGAATGAGAGGGGATCTCATTGACACTTATAAAATTCTGACAGGACTGGACAGACTAGATGCAGGAAGGATGTTCCCGATGGTCGGGGAGTCCAGAACCAGGGGTCACAGTCTAAGGATAAGGGGTAGGCCTTTTAGGACAGAGATGAGGAGGAATTTCTTCACCCAGAGAGTGGTGAACCTGTGGAATTCTCTACCACAGAAGGCAGTAGAGGCCAATTCATTAAATATATTCAAGAAGGAGTTGGATATATTTCTTAAGGCTAAAGGGATCAAGAGATATGGGGAGAAAGCAGGGACCGGGTACTGAATTTGGATGATCAGCCATGATCGCATTGAATGGCGGAGCAGGCTCGAGGGGCTGAATGGCCTACTCCTGCTCCTATCTTCTATGTTTCTATTCTCCTTAATCAATACTGCCACCCTATCTCCTTTCTTTCCTTCCCTATCTTTCCTGAACATCTTATATCCAGGAATATTTAGTACCCAATCCTGCCCTTTTTTGAGCCAGGTCTCCGTTATCGCCATGACATCATGTTCCGATGTGGCTATTTGCGCCTGCAGCTCACCAACCTTATTTACCATGCTTCGTGCGTTTACACACATGCCCTGTAAACCTATCTGTTCCGTTGGGACGGACTACACCTGAACCATGCTGGGACCAGAGTTCTAGTGAATCGAATAACTAGGGAGGTAGATCGGGCTTTAAACTAAATAAGGAGTGGGGGGAGGAGAGAAATCTAGAATGCTAAAGAGAAAAGACATGGAAGCAGTGCAGGAAAGTGATTGGGGTAAGGATAACCAGATTGTGTCAGGAAGGGACAGAGCGTACAAACAAAGGAGTGCACTAACAAATAGGGTCCGGGTAAGAAACAATGGTAATAAGGCAAATAGGGCCATAGAACAAAAAAATGTTAAGATGTCTAAAAATGTTAGAAAGACAAATCTAAAGGCACTGTCTCTGAATGCACGAAGCATTCGTAATAAGGTAGATGAATTAACAGCACAAATAGATGTAAACGGATACGATATAATTGCGATTACGGAGACATGGCTGCAGGGTGACCAAGGCTGGGAGCTGAATATCCAAGGATAGTCGATATTTAGGAAGGACAGGCAAAAAGGAAAAGGAAGTGGGGTGGCCTTGTTAGTAAAGGATGAAATCAGAGCAATCGTGAGAAAGGATATTGGCTCAGAAAATCAAGATGTAGAATCAGTCTGGGTGGAGCTAAGAAGCACCAAGGGGCAGAAAACATTGGTGGGAGTTGTCTATAGGTCTCCAAACAGTAGTGGTAATGTAGGGGATGGCATCACACAGGAAATTAGAGATACATGTAACAAGGGTACTACAGTAATCATGGGTGACTTTAATCTACAGATAGACTGGCCAAACCAAATTAGCAATAATACTGTGGAGGATGAATTCCTGGAGTGTGTACGAGATGGAATTTTAGACCAGTACGTTGAGAAGCCAACTAGGGAACAGGCTGTCCTGGATTGGGTATTGTGCAATGAGAAGGGGGTCAATTAATAATCTTGTTGTTCGGGGTCCTTTAGGGAACAGGGACCATAACATGATAGAATTCTTCATTAAGATGGAAAGTGTAGAAGTCCAATCCGAAACTAGGGTCCTAAATCTAAACAAAGGAAACTACGAAGATATGAGGAGTGAGATTGCTATGATAGATTGGGGAGCTTCATTAAAAGGCATGACGGTGGATAGGCAATGGCTAACAAATACATGATTTGCAACAGTTATATATTCCTTTCTGGCGCAAAAACACAAAAGGAAAAGCGGCCCAACCATGGCTAACAAAAGAAATTAAGGACAGTATTAGATCCAAAGAGGAGTCATATAAAGTTGCCAGAAAAAGTAGCAAGCCTGAGGATTGGGAGCAGTTTAGAGTTCAGCAAAAAAGGACCAAGAGATTGATTAAGAGGGGAAAAATAGAGTATGAGAGTAAACTTGCAAGGAACATAAAAGCGGACTGTAAAAGCTTCTACAAGTATGTAAAAAGAAAAAGATTAGTGAAGACAAATGTAGGTCCCTTACAGTCAGAAACGGGAGAATTTATAATGGGGAACAAGGAAATAGCGGAGCAATTAAACAAATATTTTGATTCTTGCGATCATCGCAAGAATCCTCCTCAGTTGCCTTCTCCCAGTGGCCGAAGATCTCCTCCCAGAGTCGCAATGCGGATTCCGCCCACTAAGGGGCACAATGGACATGATCTTCACTGCACGTCATTTACAAGAGAAATGCAGGGAACAGCACCAACTGCTGTACATGGCCTTCTTTGATCTCACAAAGGCCTTTGACACTGTCAACCGTGAGGGATTATGGAGTGTCCTCCTCAAATTCGGCGGCCCTCAAAAGTTTGTCACTATCCTCCACCTGCTTCATGACGACATGCAAGCTGTGATCCTGACCAACGGTTCCACCACAGACACAATTCACATACGGACCGGGGTCAAGCAAGGCTGTGTCATCGCACCAACGCTCTTCTCGATCTTCCTTGCTGCAATGCTCCATCTCACCCTCAGTAAGCTCCCCGCTGGAGTGGAGCTAATTTACAGAACAAACGGGAAACTGTTCAACCTCCGTCACCTCCAGTCCAGATCCAAGGTCGTCCCACCCTCTGTCGTTGAATTACAGTATGCAGACGATGCTTGCGTCTGCGCTCACTCGGAGGTCGAACTCCAAACCATCGTCAACACCTTCACCGAAGCGTACGAGAGCATGGGCCTTACACTAAACATCCGTAAGACAAAGGTCCTCTACCAACCTGCCCCCGCCATACAGTGCTGCCCCCCGATTATCAAAATCCACGACAAGGCCTTGGACAACGTGGACCACTTTCCATACCCTGGGAGCCTACTGTCAACAAGGGCAGATGTCGATGACGAAGTCCAACACCGCCTTCAGTGTGCCAGTGCAACCTTCGGTCGCCTGAGGAAGAGAGTGTTTGAAGACCAGGAGCTCAAACCCGGCACTAAGCTCATGGTCTACAGAGCAGCAGTGATACCCGCCCTCCTGTATGCTTCAGAGACATGGACCATGTACAGCAGTCACCTCAAAGCACTGGAGAGGTACCACCAACGCTGCCTCCGCAAGATCCTGCAAATCCATTGGCAGGATAGGCGCACCAACGTCAGTGTTCTTGCTCAGGCCAACATCCCCAGCATCGAAGCTTAGACCACGCTCAATCAGCTCCGATGGACGGGTCACATTGTCCGCATGCCCGATACGAGACTCCCAAAACAAGCGCTCTACTCGGAGCTCTGACACGGCAAGAGAGCCCCAGGTGGGCAGAGGAAACGCTTCAAGGACACCCTCAAAGCCTCCTTGAAAAAGTGTAACATCCCCACTGACACCTGGGAATCCCTGGCCCAAGGCCGCACAAAGGGGAGGAGAAGCATCCGGGAAGGCGCCGAACACCTCGAGTCCCTTCGGCGGGAGCAAGCGGAAGCCAAGCGCAGGCAGCGCAAGGAGCGCACATCAACCCAAGCACCCCACCCACCGGCCTCTTCAACCACCGTCTGCCCCACCTGTGACAGAGACTGTAGGTCCTGCATTGGACTCATCAGTCACCTGAGAACTCATTGTTAATGTGGAAGCAAGTCATCATCGGTTCCGAGGGACTGCCTAAGAAGAAGACTTTGGTTCTGTCTTCACAGAAAAGGACACAAAGAACTTCCCAGGATTGCCACGGAACCAAGGGCCGAGTGAGAAGGAGGAATTAAAGGAAATTAGTATTAGTAAAAAAATAGTGTTGGAGAAATTAATGGGACTGAAAGCTGATAAATCCCCAGGGCCTGATAATCTGCATCCCAGAGTACTTAAAGAGGTAGCCAAGGAAATAGTGGCTGCATTGGTTGTCATCTTCCAAAATTCTATAGATTATGGAACAGTTCCTGCAGATTGGAGGGTGGGAAATGTAAACACACTATTTAAAAAAGGAGGGAGAGAGAAAACAGGGAACTACAGACCGGTTAGCCTAACATCAGTAGTAGGGAAAATGCTAGAGTCTATTATAAAGGATGTGATAACAGGACACTTAGAAAATATCAACGGGATTAGACAAAGTCAACATGGATTTATGAAAGGGAAATCGTGTTTGACAAACCTACTGGAGTTTTTTGAGGATGTAACTGGCAGAATAGATAAGGGAGAACCAGTGGATGTGGTGTATTTGGATTTTCAGAAGGCCTTTGATAAAGTGCCACATAAGAGGTTAGTGTACAAAATTAAAGCACATGGGATTGGGGGTAATATATTGGCATGGATTGAAAATTGGTTAACCGACAGGAAACAGAGTGTAGGAATAAATGGGTCTTTTTCGGGGTGGCAGGCGGTGACTAGTGGGGTACCACAGGGATCAGTGCTTGGGGCCCCAGCTATAAGAACATAAGAACATAAGAAATAGGAGCAGGAGTAGGCCAATCGGCCCCTCGAGCCTGCTCCGCCATTCAATAAGATCATGGCTGATCTGATCCTAACCGTCAATCCACTATCACAGAACCATCTCCTGAATCTAACAGAATTAGACACACAAAATAGGAGCAGGAGCACAATACATATCAATGATTTGGATGAGGGAACCAAATGTAATATTTCCAAGTTTGCTGACAACATGAAACTAGGTGGGATTGTGAGTTGTGAGGTGGATGCAAAGAGGCTTCAAGGCGATTTAGACAAGTTGAGTGAGTGGGCAAATACATGGCAGATGCAGTATAATGTGGATAAATGTGAAGTTATCCACTTCGGTAGGAAAAAGGGGAAGGCAGAGTATTATTTAAATAGTGCTAGATTGGGAAAAGTTGATGTACAAAGGGACCTAGGTGTCCTTGTACACCAGTCACTGAAAGCAAACATGCAGGTACAGCAAGCAGTTAGGAAGGGAAATGGTTTGTTGGCCTTCATTGCAAGAGGATTTTGTAGTGTCCGAGGATCAATAATACTCAGACTGCAGGAGAACAATAAAACAGGTATTTACTTGAACAGAGGGTACTCTTTTATTTGGACCCAAAAAAAAAACCAATTCGACTGTAAATAAACAAAAGTTCAACTAAAGCTTAACAAATCAAATTAAAATTTGGTTTTCCGTGTTGATGATGCACTCCAGTCCCCGCGGCGCCCACCGGTCGCGGAAATACTCAAGCGCACCAGCGGACACCGCGTGCTCCATCTCCAGGGCCACCCGGGCGCGAACATGGCCGCGGAAGAGATGCAGGCAATCCGGCTGGACGACCCCCTCGACCGCCCGCTGCCTGGACCAATTGATGGCTCTTTTAGCCAGGCCCAGGAGCAGGCCCACAAGGAGGTCCTCCAACCTGTCCGCTCCCCTCCGCACCGGGTGACCGTAGATCAAGAGCGTGGGACTGAAGTGCAACCAAAAATCGAGGAGCAGCCCCTTCAAGTAGTGAAAGAGGGGCTGCAACCTCTCACAATCCATATAAACGTGAAACACGGACTCCTCCAGGCCGCAAAAAATGCAGGCGGCCTGGGAGTCCGTGAACCTACTTAAAACCTTATTGCACGGGACCGCTCCGTGCAACACCCTCCAGGCCAAGTCCCCGATGGAACAAGGGAGGACTCCCGCATAGAGAGCCCTCCATTGGGGACCTCCGCTACCGCCGGTCGGCAAAACGCCACGCCAAGGCGTGTCCGGACGGTAGACGAAGATGGCAAAGTGGAGAGTGTGCAGGAGCAGCCCGTACAGGAAACCCCTCCGCGCGGAATGAAAAGGCACGGAGGGTATTTCCTCGAGACGGCTGAAGTTGTGAGGCGCCGGTTCCCGAGGGGAGTTTCGGGGCCGAGCGCCGATGAGGAATTCCGTCCGAACGGGGGTAAGCTCGGACGGGATCGCCCCACGTGCTTGAGCCGCCTCGATACACCTAGTGGAGTCGGGGCCCAGTGCCGCTTTTACCGATTCGATGGTTTCGACCGCGAGCTGGACGTTGGCCCAGGACAGGCGCCGCGCCAGCTCCTCTGGCGCCATCCAGCCCGCTCCTCCGCCATCGAGCAGGTCCCCGACTCTGGTCACCTTGCCAGCCACAGCCCTACCCTCCGCCAGCCGCCCGAACCCGTGTTCGTGGAGGTGCGGATTCCTGAGCAGCGGCTCCCGAAGGAGAGCCGCCGCTCCTGACGGGGGAGAGCTCCGCCTGGAAGCGACGTAGTTCCAAACCCATAGTAGTTCCTGGTAGAAGACAGGCAGCTCCCGCAGGCCGGCACGCCTGCTGCCCACTTTCGCAAACAGGAGCTGCGTGTCGTAATTGAGGCCATGCAGCTGGCGGAAGAAAAACGTCGCCAGCGCACACCATCTCGGAGGATTCTCGACGTACAGGTATCTCTGCAGCGTCTGAAGACGGAAAGTCGCAGCCTGGGTGCGAAGGCACACCAGCGCCTGACCGCCCTCCCTAAGCGGGAGACACAGAACCGCGGCAGAGACCCAGTGCTTCCTTTTGTCCCAGAAGAAGTCGATGAGCTTCTTCTGAATCTTGGCGACAAACACAGGGGGAGGGATCAAAGTGACCAACCGGTACCACAACATGGCGGCCACCAGCTGGTTTATGACTAGCGCTCGACCCCTGTAGGACAACACTCGGAGCAGTCCTGTCCAGCGTCCTAGGCGAGCGGTGACTTTGGCCTCCAGCTCTTGCCAGTTCGCCGGCCAAGCGTCCTCGGCAGGGCTAAGGTAGACTCCCAAATAGAGGAGGTGCGTGGTGCTCCAGGCGAAAGGCCTGAACTCCTCCGGCAGGGAGTCCACCCGCCACTGACCCACCAGGAGTCCGGAACATTTCTCCCAGTTGATCTTGGCGGAGGATGCGTCCGAGTAAATCTGCTGGCATTCCCGCATCCTCCGCAAGTCAGCGGGATCCGTGACCGTGAGGAGCACGTCATCGGCGTAAGCCGAGAGGACCACCTCCACGCCCGGCCCTTGCAGAGCCAGTCCCGTCAACCTCTTCCGCAAGAGGCGCAGGAAAGGCTCCACGCAAATGGCATATAACTGACCGGACATGGGGCATCCCTGACGCACCCCCCTCCCGAAGCGAAGGGGCGCCGTCAAGGACCCGTTAACTTTAATCAGACACTCCGCGGCGGCGTACAGAAGTCGGATCCGGGCGACGAAATGCGTCCCGAACCCGAATGCGCGCAGAGTCCCGAAGAGATACTCGTGATCCACCCTGTCGAACGCCTTCTCCTGATCCAGGGAAAGGAAGGCGACCGACAGACCAGCCCTCTGGGAGTGGTGGACCAGGTCCCGGACCAGATGGATGTTATCGTGGATGGTCCGGCCCGGGACCGTGTAGGACTGGTCGGGGTGGATCATGTGGGCCAGCACGGTGCCAAGGCGAGCAGACATGGCCCTGGCAAAGATTTTATAGTCCGTGCTGAGGAGGGAGACCGGGCGCCAGTTCTTAAGGAGGCGGAGATCGCCCTTCTTAGGCAGCAGGACAATGACCGCCCTGCGCCAAGAGAGGGGCATCTCCCCGGTCGCCAAACTTTCCCCCAGGACCCGCGCGTAGTCGCCCCCCAAGACGTCCCAGAACGCCCTGTGGAACTCCACGGTCAGCCCGTCCAGCCCCGGGGACTTTCCCCTAGAGAGCTGGCGGAGGGCGCCGGTCAGCTCCGCCAGACTTAGCGGAGCGTCCAATTTTTCGGCGCCCTCCGGGCCAACCTTCGTCAGGTCCTCCCACAAAACTCTGCGCGCATCCTCGCTGGACGGATCCGGAGAGAACAGAGCCCCGTAATAGGCGCGGGTCTCCGCGTTGATTCCCTCCGGATCCGAGACCAGAGATCCGTCGTCGGCCAGCAGCCCCAAGAGCTGCTTACGGACCCCCCGTCTTTTTTCCAGCGAGTAGAAGAAGGGGGAGCCGCGGTCCAGGTCCCGCAGGAGCTGGATCCGCGACCTCACGTACGCGCCTCGGGACCCGACGAGCTGCAGGTCCTTCAGCGCGCCCTTCTTCTCTTCGTACACCTTCCGCAGGGCCGGGTCCTCGACGACCTGACCGAGACGGGACTCCAGGTCGAGCACCTCCTTCTCCAACCGCCCGACCCGGGCCTCCCGCCTCTTGGTCGACCCCTTCGCGTACTCCTGACAGAAGAGACGGATGTGAGCCTTGCCCACATCCCACCATAGCCTCAAGGAGGGGAAGCCCCCCTGCTTCCTTCTCCAGTCGGCCCAGAATCGACGAAACGAATCCCGGAACCGTGCGTCCTCCAGCAGCAGGTTGTTAAAATGCCAGTACACGGACCCCCCCCGCGTGCGCAGCGGAGCGAGCTCCGCCCACACCAGGTGGTGGTCCGTGCACGGCACCGGCCGCATGGAAGCTGCCGGAACGCAGGAGACGAACGCCCGGGAAATGTAGAGGCGGTCGATTCTGGACCTTCCTCCCCCAGACCTCACGCTAGTGAAGGCGCTGGAGTCGGGGTGGAGATTTCGCCAGACGTCCACCAAGTCGAAGGACCCAACCAGGTCCCTCAACTTCTCCATCGCCGCCGGGCTTCGCGGGGGACCCGAACGGTCCCTCGCCTCGAGGGTGCAGTTAAAATCCCCCCCGAGGATGACGTACTCGCCCACGTCGATGGAGCCCAAGAGAGCGGACACTTCTTCGAAGAAGCGCACTTGCTGCGCACTGGTCTGAGGGGCGTACACGTTCACTAGATGGAGCGGCACGCCCCCCAGGCGAACAGTGACATGGAGCAAGCGGCCCGGCACGTGCTCCTTGACCCCCAAGATCTCCGGCTGAAAATGCGGGGCCAGCAAGATAGCCACCCCGCTGGAATTGTTGGAGAGGTGACTCATGCTGACCCCTCCTTGCCACTCCAGGAGCCACGTGGCTTCGTCTCCCGGAACGGTGTGGGTTTCTTGCAGGAAGCACACCGCAAACTTCCCGTCCCGAAGGACCGAGAAGTTATTGAATCTGCGGCGCGCCTCCCTGCTGCCGTTGATGTTGAGGCTGGCTATGGTTATCTTCATGTCAGAAGCATAGTGCAACCTCTACCTACACCTAACGGGGCGAGGAAGCGCAGCCGCTGGTCAGCCGCCACTTCCTCAGCAGCCCAGTGAGAAACGTTGTGAGCCGACGCAGCTCGAGCGGGTTCACACCCTCGTCCGCGCCCAAGATCTTAACGGCGGCGCGGACGGAATCGATGAGCAGCGCCAGCTCCGACCACCTGTCGAGGGCCAGCCGGACCTTATTGCGCTGACCCAGGCACGTGGCCATAAAATCCCGGAGTTCCCTTACGGAAATGAGGGGAGACTCGGCAAGGGGCACGAGGTCATCCATCGCCACGTCGGCGCTGGAGTCCGAATCGTCCTCCGTGCCCATCACCGAGTCCCCATCCTCCTCCAGGGGGTCGTCACCAGCGGCCGACCCGTCCGCCGCGCAGTGCGAAGCGAACGACTCGGCCGCGCCAGCCAGCCCCGCCTCCGCCCGGATCTCACCCCCAGGATCGGCGGCAGAGGATTTCTCCCTGGGCTCCTCTAGGGGTGCCGGGCCAGAAGACGGCGGCGGTTCAGAGCTCCCCTCCGCCTCAGACGCCGGAACGACCGGAGAAACCGGGGAGAGAACAATTTCCAGCTCCTCCAGTACGTCCGGCACCAGAGACGCAGCCAGGGGGCCATCCTCCTCCCCGCCACCAACCTCCGACCCAGCGGACGGGGGGTTTTGAATTAAAAGCTCCACCAGGACGAGCATCCCCTGGGAGACGTCCGGGTCGCATTGGGCGAGCTCATTATCCTCGAGCTCGCCCGACCCAGCCCCCAGGCTGCCCGACCCGGCGAGGGGTAACGACACCGATAAAAGGTCAACTTCAATTACTGCCGCGGGTTGATCCGCAACCCCCCCCACGGGCAGGGTCTCATCCCCATCCCCGGGAGGCACGTGCTGGACAGACACATCTGCCTCAGCCTCCCGAGGGACAGGCGACCCCTGCCGATCGCTGGTGATGACGACAGCGCTGGGGGGGCGGGGGGGCGCAGTACCCGCGGCGGGCGACGACTCCCCCTGCTCGGAGGGACCTTCCTCCTCCCGGTCCTCCTCCTCATCCAGGGGGTCGCGCCTTCTTTTTAGCACGGAGGGAGCGAGGGAGACCTCCATGTCTGCAAAGGCCTCCTCCTCGACTCCCTCCGGCGGAGCAGGTTTGTCGGGTTCCTCGGGCCCGAGCCCGGCCGCAGGTATTGGCATTACCGCTGCGGCGGTTGCGGCCACAGGCTCGGGCACGGGGCCCCTCCCGCTCACATCTGCCCTGATCAACTCCGCGAGGAGCGCGGGTGTAAGGGGCTCAAGGGGCAAGGGCTCACCATCCACGGGCGGACCTGCCCTAAGGTGCTTCTTTTTTCCCCGCGCCTTCTTTCCGGCCGGACACGCTCCCTCCCCCCCGCCGGAGGCCTTGGTGGCATCGGCCCCCGACGTCAACCGCGCATCAGACGTACTTGACGCGCGGGCAGATCCGGGGGGAAGGGCGGCGGCGGCGGCGCCAGCCTCAGCCGCACGAGACGGTCCGGCGGCCTTGGAGGCAGGGCAGTTCCTCCTGATGTGCCCCACCTCCCTGCAGGCATGGCACCTCACACCGTCCGACGTCCAAAAGGCGCGGTAGGCGGTCCCCTCGTGGAGGACGACGAACGCCCCTTCAGTGTCCTCCTCCCGCGCCAGCTGGATAAACAGCTGGCGCCGGAAGGAGAAGACGTGGCGAAGGCTGGCCTCCCGGAAGCCGAGCGGGATGGGCGTGATCCCCGACCTCACCTCCCCAAGTTGTCGCAAATGGGGAAGGAGGAGCTCACCAGGAACATAGGGCGGGACGTTGGAAATAATGATCCTCTGCGCGGTGGCCTCGAGAGGATCCACCGGCAGGAAAGTCCCGCCCACGGTGAGCCCCTTGGCGACAGCCAGGGACACCGCCCGCTCCGACCCCAGGAAGAACACAGCCTTCCCATACATTTTCGAGGCCGCGACGATGGCTGAGGGGCCGACAACCCCAGCCATGGCCTTGACGCAGGCCTCGATGGTCATAGTGGGGTGAGTGTAGCTCTTCACCCCAAGCTTTTTCGTTATTAATCGAAAAGGTGACGGGGCAGCAGGAACAGCGGGAGCAGCTGTGGCTGTGGCTACCACTCTCGCATAGGTCCCGGCTGGCCCCGCCACCGGCGAAGATGCAGTCGCCATTCTGGGATGCTTTTTTTTAAGGGCTACACTCACCCCAAGTCACAGGCCTGAAGGTGTTAATGGCCTCGGTGTATATATATATTTTTTTGTCCTCTATTGAGCAGAGGGAGCTGATTAAAATGAGGACACACCTCTCTCCTTATTGATTTAAATTGGGAGAGGAGCCCTCGCCCCTCTGCTTCAATTGGCAATTAATAAAATAGATGAAACTAAGGTGCCTTAGAAAGACAGGCAGAGAGAGACAAAGAGAGAGAGAGAGAGGTGGGGGGGTGGGAAGGAGGGAGGCCGCAAAGGGCAGTGTTGCCACTCAGGATGGTGGGTGGGTGTAGGCAGGGTTGCACTCTCCGATGGAAAAAGTCTTTGGTGATGGTGGTCTTCTGGCAGGGGGAGAAGACGTCTTCACCTGGAAAAGCTGGAGAAGCCCAGGCTTAGTCCTGCAACAGGTCTTAACGAGGTAATTAAATTAAATTAAGGACTTCACCTTGGGCAGCTCCAAGCTCTCCCAGGGCAGGCAATAGAAGGGATGCTAATTAGTGGTGTGTGTGGCCTAGCTTTTAACAAGAGCACACACACTACACCCCTTGATGATCCGGCCTTGCTTCTTCTTTTCTCCCCCCACCTAAAATACAAAGTCTTGGGAGAGTGCCCCAAATAACACCCACCTGTAGATGTTCCGGATGAAGTTTTCTTCCCTCCTTTCAAGCAGTTGGTTTCTCTCCCCATCTCTCCCTCTCCTGAAGTGGAGGCCAAATTGGGGAGGCAGTGATAGAAAGGCCTCTCCCCTGGTTGATGTTGATGTAGGCCTCCTTTCTCCTTCTCCTCCTCTGTCCTCTCTCTCCAGGCACCTCAGTTGATGTAATGATGGTGGAGTTGGTGGTGGTGGTCCAACGTTCTCCTCCTCTTCCTGGTCAGGGGACCACCACTTTAATCCACTCTCCAAAGTCTGGCTGCTCCCTCTGCTCGTGCTTGCAGCTGAACAGAGGGTAACTTAAGACTGAAATATAGAAGCCTGCTATGGCTTTATATACAGGGGTGGTCACTGCCGGTACTGCAGTATAGAATCAGTTCTTCTCTTAAAGGTACATACACAACAATTCCTCCCCTTTTAGATAAACAGTACATAACATTCATTTAACAACTAAATAATAACTAATTACAATTACAATTTTCTCTGTACTATATACATCAACTGAAATAATCATTTATAAGTTCAGTCTTTGAGGAGGCTTCCTGATCCTGACTGGATAGCGCCTTTCTCGAGTATCCTGTTCTTGCGGCGGTGTTGATTCTGGCTCATTGTCATTGGTTGGTTCGTCAGCTTCCAATACCACTGCTTCTGAGGTAGACGCAATCTGTACTTCGGGTTGATTACCAGGTGCACCTGCTCGTGGTATGGGTTTGGCTTGTTCCTGTGACTGTAGAATCTGGTCAGCATGGCGTCTCACGATGCGCTCTCCAACATCCACTGTGTACATTAGTGGTCCCTGCTGTGTGCATATCGTTCCTGGCTGCCATTTTTGTTGTGTATGTGCCTTTAAGAGAAGAACTGATTCTATACTGCAGTACCGGCAGTGACCACCCCTGTATATAAAGCCATAGCAGGCTTCTGTACTTCAGTCTTGAATTACTCCCTGTTCAGTAAATACCTGTTTTATTGTTCTCCTGCAGTCTGAGTATTATTGATCCTCGGACACTACACTGGCGACGGGCAGGTTTGAACTCACCTGCAGTACTGCATCACCTCACGGGCATCTTTTCCCTGAAGAGAAGCTTCTTGGAGGTCGAAGTCAGAACGGCAGGCGTCGACCGCGGGCAACCGCCCAGGGATCCATCGGAGAGTTGCAGGGGAGGCTGTGGAGAGCTGGGCCTGGCTCCCCAGTCGAGGTGTTCCAGCAAGTCGTGCTGGTAGCAGGTAGTGCGCTGACCCTTCCGGACTGCGGCGGGCTCGGGCTCGATCGAGCGGCTCTGCAAAGGGGCCGTGCAGCGTCGTCGGGAGGAAGAGAGAGAGAGAGGGTGGAGCGCACAGGGCGCGGTCGGTGCTCAAGAACCGGGCAGCGTGGAGAGGATAGAATGAGGGGAAGGAAAAGTGAGACGCGCCGAAGCCGCGGGTCGCCGCCATTACCCTGTAGAACGCTAGGAGCAGCGTGGCAGCAAGGGGAAGAAGGAAAAGCGTGGGAGGCGCCATTTTATTCCATTGGGGAAGAAGGAAAAGCGCGGGAGGCGCCATTTTAAATCACCCAAGATGCCGAAGAGTGGCAGTATCACTGCTTTCGACAACGAGGTAGAAGACTGGACCACGTATGTGGAAAGAATTGAAGTGTACTGCAATGCCAATGAGGTGGCCAATGGAAAGAAGGCGACGGTATTATTAAATTTGATGGGCGCGAGAACGTACGGCCTATTGCGGAATTTAATTACCCCAGCTAAACCAATGGAGAAAAGTTTTGAAGAGATTGTTAATATCTTACAGGAACACCTAAACCCTACACCGCTGCTGATAGCAGAAAGATTCAAGTTCCATAAAAGAAACCAGCACAAAGATGAGAGCAATGCTGACTATCTTACGTAATAACGCAAGTTATCGAAGCACTGCCAGTTCGGAGCAGGACTGGCAGACACCTTGCGGGATAAGTTTGTCTGCAGGCTCCAGAGTGAAGGAACCCAGAAACGACTACTTTCGGAAAAGGACCTGACGCTAGAACAGGCTTTCAGCGTGGCAGTATCTTGCCTAAAGGCGTGCATTGCCTTTATGGCCTTTTTAAAGGTCTGAACAAACCTCTCAACCAATCCATTTGTGGCTGGATGATATGGGGCAGATGTGTAATGCTTCACCCCATTATTCCTCAGAAACCTCCGGAAATCCTCTGACACAAACTGTGGCCCATTGTCGGAGCAAATCTGTTCTGGCAAGCCATTCCTGGTGAAGATGGTCCGTAGGACTGCAATAGTTTTCTCTGTGGTGGTGGAGGACATTTTGATGACCTCTGGCCATTTCGAATGGGCGTCCACAGCGATTAGGAACATTGTGTCCATAAATGGACCAGCAAAATCAATGTGTACCCGTTGCCATGGAGATGAGGGCCACTCCCATGGATGTAGCGGGGCCTGTGGTGGAGCGTTTTGGACCTTCTGGCATCCTGTGCATCTCTTGGTCATATCCTCGATTTCTTTATCGATTCCCGGCCACCACACAAACGCCCTGGCTTGGCTCTTCATTTTTACCCCTCCCAGATGACCCTCATTGAGCACTCTATCTCTCAACTTGGGTGGAATCACCACTCGGGATCCACACATCAAGGTCCCCCGGCACACTAACAGCTGTTCTCTCCTTGGCGAGAATGCTGGCAACAGTGAGTCGCCATGTGCTGGCCATCCCTTCACCGTCAAATCATAGACCCGCGAGAGTGTTGGGTCATTTCAGGTTTCCTTCTCTATACTTGAGTTTGTAACAGGTAGACATTCGACTATGGTCGCATGGAATATCTCAACAGGGTTCACTGCAGGTGCTTCCTCTACCGTAGGCAACGGTAGGTGCGACAGCCCATCAGCGTTTCCATGCTGTTTCGTACCCTTGTACTCTATGTCGTACTGATGTGCCCCTAGAAAAAGTGACCATCTTTGCAGCCGTTGCGCCGTCATCACCGGAACGCCCTTCTTTGGGTTAAAAATGGAGACCAGGGGCTGATGATCAGTCAGTAGGGTGAATTTCTGCCCGTGCAGATAGTGATTGAACTTCTTCACCCCCCACACCAGGCTGAGGGCCTCCCTGTCAATCTGGGCGTAGTTACGCTCGGCTGAGGTTAACGAGCGCGACGCAAAGGCTATTGGCCTCTCTGAACCGTCAGGGAATTTGTGTGACAGCACCGCTCCGATGCCGTAGGGAGACGCATCACATGCTAACCGAATCGGTAGTGTTGGATTGTCGTGGGCCAATACTTCTTTTGAAGTGATTAGGCATTTACATTTCTGAAAAACACGCTTACACTCATCACTCTATTTCCATGTTACTCCAGTTTGCAGTAGGGCCTTCAGTGGGTACAGAATTGTAGATAAATTCCGCATGAACTTATGGTAGTAGTTCACCAACCCGAGGAACGACCTCAGTTGCGACACATTTTCCGATGCTGGAGCCTTGACTACAGCCTCAATCTTGTCCGGCAACTGATGCAACCCTTCCTCATCAATCATGTGGCCACAATACGAGATTTGTCTCCTGAAGAACTCGCATTTGGGGCGGTTGGCTCGTAGCCCATATTCCTGTAATCTCGTGAGCACCTGCTCCAGGTTGGCAAGGTGTTCACTGTCATTTTCGCCCGTAACCAGGATGTCGTCCAAATAACACTGGGTCCCCGGGATCCCTTGCAGGACTTGTTCCATCGCCCTCTGCCAAATAGCCGGGGCTGATGCTACCCCGAATACCAGTCGATTGTACTGGTAAAGGCCTTTGTGAGTGTTTATCGTGAGGTATTTCCTAGACGCTTCTTCCACCTCCATTTGTAGATACGCTTGGGCCAGATCAATCTTTGTAAAGCATTTCCCTCCAGATAGTGAGGCGAAAATATCTTCTATCCGTGGAAGTGGATATTGTACTGTGTGCAGGACTGGGTTCACAGTTACCTTGAAGTCCCCACAGATGCGAACCTTCTTCGGTTCCCCAGGTGTGCTGCTCAATGATTTCTTCATTACAGGAACGATGGGTGAGGCCCACTCGCTCCAGTCCACCTTGGACAGCACACCCAAACGCTCCAGACTCTCCAGCTCTGCTTCAACGGCTGGGTGGATCGCGTAAGGTACCGGTCTGGCCTTAAAAAATTTTGGGTTTGCGTTATCTTCGATTTTTATCGTTGCCGTTACTCCTTTTAGAGTCCCAAGTCCTTGTTGGAACACCTCTTTTGCGTCAGTTAGAATTTTTGACAGTCATCCAGGTGTGACGTCACCATCCTTTTTATCAGTCACAGTTAGCGCCTGAATGGAATGCCAATCCAATTGTATTTTTCGGATCCATTCACGTCCCAATAATGGTGGTCCTCCATCTGGTAGTATATATAGATACAGTTTCTGTGTTTCCTTGCCGTTGTATTCAACTGGCACCCTTATTTTTCCTCTGGGGTAGACTTTTTGCCCCGTGTATGTCTTCAATACAATGGACGTGTCCTTCAAGAGTATGTGTGAGAATAGCCGCTCATAGTCTCGTCGATTCATGACAGTTAGGGCTGATCCTGTGTCCAATTCCATCTTTACTGGGGACTCTGCTATCATGAGGGTGACCCAAATGGTTCGGTGATCCTCCTTTGCGATCACGTTGTGTAACTTTAGACAGCTTAGTCTCCTGCTCCCGGAGTCCTTATCACTCTCCTGATCTTCCGAATTACTGTCTGTCAATTTCTTTACTTTCTTGTACTTTTCCTTAGTCGTTCTTGTAGTGTTGGTTTTCTTTCCCGACCTGCAGACTCTTGCTATGTGTCCCATTTTCCCACATTGCCTGCATACTTTGTCCTTAACCCAGCAGTCCTTCTGATCATGGGTTGTTCTGCCGCAGCGATAGCACTTTTCTGCTCCATACGCCATTTCGTTAGCGCTGTATTCCTGTGGTTTCTGTTGTATTTCCGCAGCTCCCCGTGCTGCTGCTTCGTAGGATACTGCCACGCTGAAAGCCTGTTCTAGCGTCAGGTCCTTTTCCGAAAGTAGTCGTTTCTGGGTTCCTTCACTCTGGAGCCCGGAGACAAACTTATCCCGCAAGGTGTCTGCCAGTCCTGCTCCGAACCGGCAGTGCTTCGATAAATTGAGTAGTTCCGTAAGATAGTCAGCATTGCTCTCATCTTTGTGCTGGTTTCTTTTATGGAACTTGAATCTTTCTGCTATCAGCAGTGGTGTAGGGTTTAGGTGTTCCTGTAAGATATTAACAATCTCTTCAAAACTTTTCTCCATTGGTTTAGCTGGGGTAATTAAATTCCGCAATAGGCCGTACGTTCTCGCGCCCATCAAATTTAATAATACCGACGCCTTCTTTCCATCGGCCACCTCATTTGCCTCGCAGTACACTTCAATTCTTTCCACATACGTGGTCCAGTGTTCTACCTCGTTGCCGAAAGCAGTGATACTGCCACTCTTCGGCATCTTGAGTGATTTAAAATGGCGCCTCCCGTGCTTTTTCTTCTTCCCCAATGGAATAAAGTGGCGCCTCCCGCGCTTTTTCTTCTTCCCCAATGGAATAAAATGGCACCTCCCGCGCTTTTCCTTCTTCCCCTTGCTGCCACGCTGCTCCTAGTGTTCTACAGGGTAATGGCGCGACCCGCGGCTTCGGCGCGTATCACTTTTCCTTCCCCGTGTTCTATCCTCTCCACGCTGCCCTGTTCTTGAGCACCGACCGCGCCCTGTGCGCTCCACCCTCTCTCCCTTCCTCCCGACGACGCTGCACGGCCCCTTTGCAGAGCCGCTCGATCGAGCCCGAGCCCACCGCAGTCCGGAAGGGTCAGCGCACTACCTGCTACCAGCACGACTTGCTGGAACACCTCGACTGGGGAGCCAGGCCCAGCTCTCCACAGCCTCCCCTGCAACTCTCCGATGGATCCCTGGGCGGTTGCCCGCGGTCGACGCCCGCCGTTCTGACTTCGACCTCCGAGAAGCTTCTCTTCAGGGAAAAGACCCCCGTGAGGTGATGCAGTACTGCAGGTGAGTTCAAACCTGCCCGTCGCCAGTGTAGTGTCCGAGGATCAATAATACTCAGACTGCAGGAGAACCATAAAACAGGTATTTACTGAACAGAGGGTAACTCAGGACTGAAATACAGCAGCCTGCTATGGCTTTATATACAGGGGTGGTCACTGCCGGTACTGCAGTATAGAATCAGTTCTTCTCTTAAAGGCACATACACAGCAGATTTGAGCAAGGATGTCTTACTACAGTTATACAGGGCCTTGGTGAGACCACACCTGGAGCACTGGGTGCAGGTTTGGTCTCCTTACCTAAGAAAGGATATACTTGCCATAGAGGGAGTGCAGCGAAGGTTCACCAGACTGATTCCTGGGATGGCAGGACTGTCGTATGAGGAGAGATTGGGTCGACTAGGCCTGTATTCACTCGAGTTTAGAAGAATGAGAGGGGATCTCATTGAAACGTATACAATTCTGACAGGGCTAGACAGACTGGATGCAGGGAGGATGTTTCCCCTGGCTGGGGGGCTCTAGAACGAGGGGTCACAGTCTCAGGATACGGGGTAGGACATTTAGGACTGAGATGAGGAGAAATTTCTTCACTCAGAGGGTTGTGAACCTGTGGAATTCTCTACCACAGAAGGCTGTGGAGGCCAAGTCACTGAATATATTTAAGCTGGAGGTAGATAGATTTCTAGATGCAAAAGGCATCAAGGGGTATGGGGAGAGAGCGGGAATACAGTATTGAGATAGAGGATCAGCCATGATCATATTGAATGGTGGAGCAGGCTCGAAGGGCCGAATGGCCGACTCCTGCTCCTATTTTTCTATGTTTTCTATGTTCTATGTTTCTATCTTAGACCTTCTTATATTCTCTTAGTACAGTATTCGTTGGGGTCAGACTATCTCTGACTCTAGTGCTATCTGTCTCTCCCAATCTTTTGTGCACCTTGTTTCTCCTTTCTAATGTTACATCCTGGTGCCCATCCCCCTGCTAAATTAGTTTAAACCCTCCCCAACAGCACCAGCAATCCCCCACCACGAGGATATTGGTCCCGGCTCTGTTGAGGTGCAACCCATCCGGCCTGTACAGGTCCCACCTCCCCCAGAGCTGGCCCCAATGTCCCAGGAATCTAAAGCCCTCCCTCCTGCACCATCCCACCAGCCACGCATTCATCTGATCTATCCTCCTACTTCTATACTCACTAGCACGTAGCAGCGGGAGTAATCCGGAGATTACTACCTTTGAGGTCCTGCTTTTTAAAATCTCTTTCCTAGCACCTGCAGGATTTCATCCTTCTTTCTACCTATGTCATTGATACCAATATGGACCACGACCTCTGGCTGTTCACCCTCCCCACCCAGAATGTGCTGCAGGCGCTCAGTGACATCCTTGACCTTGGTACCAGGGAGGCAACATACCATCCTGGAATCACACCTGCGGCTGCAGAAACGCCTGTCTGTTCCACTCACTATCGAATCTCCTATCACTATGTCTTTCCTGATCTTCTGCCCCCCAATGTACAGCTGAGCCATCCATGGTGCCATGGACTTGCCTCTGGCTGTACTCCCCAGAGGAACCCTCACCCTCACCAGTATTCAGACTCCAAGGGTTAAATTACATGGAGAGATTACACAAAGTAGGGTTGTAATCCCTGGAATTTAGAAGGTTAATGGGTGATTTGATCGAAGTTTTCAAGATAGTAAGGGGAACCTAGAAACATAGAAGATAGGAGCAGGAGTAGGCCATTCGGCCCCTCGAGCCTGCTCCGCCATTCAATGAGATCATGGCTGATCATCCAAATTCAGTACCCTGTCCCTGCCATCTCCCCATATCCCTTGATCCCTTTAGCCTTAAGAAATATATCTAACTCCTTCTTGAATATATTTAATGAATTGGCCTCAACTGCCTTGTGTGGTAGAGAATTCCACAGGTTCACCACTCTGGGTGAAGAAATTCCTCCTCATCTCAGTCCTAAATGGCTTACCCCTTATCCTTAGACTGTGACCCCTGGTTCTGGACTCCCCCGCCATCGGGAACATCCCTCCTGCATCTAGTCTGTCTAGTCCTGTTAGAATTTTATAAGTTTCAATGAGATCCCCTCTCATTCTTCTAAACTCCAGCGAGTATAAGCCCAATCGACCCAATCTCTCCTCATACGTCATTCCTGCCATCCCAGGTATCAGTCTGGTGAATCTTCGCTGCACTCCCTCCATGGCAAGAACATCCTCCCTCAGATAAGGCGACCAAAACTGCACACAATACTCAAGATGTGGTCTCACCAAGGCCCTGTACAACTGCAGCAAGACATCCTTGCTCCTGTACTCGAATCCTCTCAGTTAGGATCACCTCCCAAACCCACGACCTCCACCACCTAGAAGGACAAGGGCAGCAAGCGCAATGGGAAACACCATAGGAACAGGAGGAGGCCATTCAGCCCGTCGAGCCTGCTCCGCCATTCAATGAAATCACGGCTGATCTGCGACCCAACTCCATATACTGCCTTTGGCCCATATCCCAACAGTAGAGCGTTTGTTTTGGGAGTCTCGTATTGGGCATGCGGACAATGTGATCCGTCCATCGGAGCTGATCGAGCGTGGTCAAAGCTTCGATGCTGGGGATGTTGGCCTGAGCGAGAACACTGACGTTGGTGCGCCTATCCTGCCAATGGATTTGCAGGATCTTGCGGAGGCAGCATTGGTGGTACCTCTCCAGTGCTTTGAGGTGCCTGCTGTACATGGTCCATGTCTCTGAGGCATACAGCAAGGCGGATATCACTGCTGCTCTGTAGACCATGAGCTTAGGGCTGGGTTTGAGGTCCTGGTCTTCAAATACTCTCTTCCTCGGGCGACTGAAGGCACACTGCCCATTATCACATTGCTGTTTGTGGGAGCTTGCTGTGCACAAATTGGCTGCCACGACTCCTGCATTACAGCAGCAACGACACTTCAATAAAAAGTAAATCATTAGCTGTAAAGCGCTTTGTGATGTTCTGAGGTTGTGAAACGGGCTTTATAAATGTGAGTTCATTCGTTCTGCCTTTCCTTCATTCTTTACACCTGGCTGGGCCTGCACTCATTGGAGTTTAGAAGAATGAGAGGTGATCTTATTGAAACATATAAGATACTGAGGGGGCTCGGCAGGGTAGATGCAGAGAGGGTGTTTCCCCTCGTGGAGAAATCTAGAACTCGGGGGCACAGTCTCAATAAAGGGTCGCCCCTTTAGAACTGAGATGAGGAGGAATTTCTTCTCTCGGAGGGTCGTAAATCTGTGGAATTCTCTGCCCCAGAGAGCCGTGGAGGCTGGGTCATTAAACACATTTAAGGTGGAGATAGACAGATTTTTGCAAGATAAGGGAGTGAAGGGTTATGGGGAGCGGGCTGGGAAGTGGCTATGAGCGCAAGATAAGATCAGCCATGAGGGCAGCACGGTGGCATAGTGGTTAGCACTGTTGCCTCACAGCGCCAGGGACCCGGGTTCGAATCCGGCCTCGGGTGACTGTCTGTGTGGAGTTTGCACATTCTCCCCGTGTTTGCGTGGGTTTCCTCCGGGTGCTCCGGTTTCCTCCCACAGTCCAAAGATGTGCGGGTTAGGTTGATTGGCTATGATAAATTGACCCTTAGTGTTAGGGGGATTAAATACGTGGGGTTACGGGGATAGGGTGGGATATGTGTCGGTGCAGGCTCGATGGGCCGAAATGGCCTCTATCTGCACTGTGGGGTTTCTGTGATTTCTGTGATCTGATTGGCCCAGAAATTCGGGTCGGAGGCGTCCCGCGGGTGCAAGCCCCCGACCTGCACATACCTAGCGCGCCTGCCGTTGTGCTGTGGGCCCGCGTGGAATTCCGATCCTGGGCCTCCTCCAGCTGCCGGCGTGCAGTCCTCGCGTATCCCAGGGCTGCAGTTAGTTCGATGCGTCCCCTGGGATCACGTGGGCCATGGGGAGCCAATCGGAGCAGGGAATCTCCATTCATAGATTTGACCGGTCTTCCTGAGATCGGCCCCAAAACCTAACTAAAACTTCAAATAATTTTTTTTTTTAAAACATCACATTTTTAAAATAACTATAAATTACATAAATTAACGACTTTAAACAAAAATTTAAATTTCTGAAAAATTTAATTACAGTTTCTGACGGGGCTAAAAATAAACTTACCTTTCGTTAAAGTATTTTAAAATGATAAACCTGTGGAAAAAATGTTTTAATTTTACTTACTTCACCTCTTACCTTGTTAGCAGCAGGCCCTGCGCCTGCTTCTTCCACGCACAGCTGCTCGGGACTTGCCCGCACGGAGAAACCTGTGAAAAAAGCGGAAGTTCCAGGTCTACGCGCTGCCTCTCCGGCGCACGCGTTCGACCTCCGAACCCCTTCCTTCAAGGGAACGGAAGTTCCAGTTTCCAGCGCGTGCGCAGCGCATGCGCGAAACCGGCACTTCCGTTGGCCATACAGGCGAGTACACAGCGCGTACTCACCCGTGGGGAACTGAATTTCTGGGCCATTGAACAGCGGAGCAGGCTCGAGGGGCCAAGTGACCTATTCCTGCTCCTATTTCTTATGTTCTTATATTTCTTTCCTATTTCTCTTTCTCTTTTCTTTC
The DNA here is from genome assembly GCF_052327205.1 of Somniosus microcephalus. Taxonomy (NCBI): domain Eukaryota; kingdom Metazoa; phylum Chordata; class Chondrichthyes; order Squaliformes; family Somniosidae; genus Somniosus; species Somniosus microcephalus. The sequence goes on from NW_028225181.1 coordinate 15,281,044, forward strand.
CTGCATTCCTTCATTCTGTTCTTATTTCCTTTCGTAGCGAGAGGGTTTGAGTACAGGAACAAGGATGTCTTGCTGCAGTTGTACAGGGCCTTGGTGAGACCACACCTTGAGTATTGTGTGCAGTTTTGGTCGCCTTATCTGAGGAAGGATGTTCTTGCCATGGAAGGAGTGCAGCGAAGATTCACCAGACTGATACCTGGGATGGCAGGAACGACGTATGAGGAGAGATTGGGTCGATTGGGCTTGTACTCGCTGGAGTTTAGAAGAATGAGAGGGGATCTCATTGAAACCTATAAAATTCTGTCAGGACTGGACAGACTAGATGCAGGAAGGATGTTCCTGATGGCCGGGGAGTCCAGAACCAGGGGTCACAGTCTAAGGATAAGGGGTAAGCCATTTAGGACTGAAATGAGGAGGAATTTCTTCACCCAGAGAGTGGTGAACCTGTGGAATTCTCTACCGCAGAGGGCAGTAGAGGCCAATTCATTAAATATATTCAAGAAGGAGTTGGATGTATTTCGTAAGGCTAAAGGGATCAAGGGATATGGGGAGAAAGCAGGGACAGGTACTGAATTTGGATGATCAGCCATGATCTCATTGAATGGTGGAGCAGGCTCGAGGGGCCGAATGGCCTACTCCTGCTCCTGTCTTCTATGTTTCTATGTTTCTCTTTCTTTCCTTCTTTCCTTCCCTTTCTTACATTCTTTCTTTTTGGCACGGTTGCCTTCAAGCCAACTGACCCCTGTGCTCCCCCCCCCCCGACTCCAGATTCTGGGACCGAGACTTTCCAGACAGTTACTTCGACTACGACATGGAAGCTTTCAAGAACTGCGTCCTGATCCGGAATGCCGCCTGGTCCAACGCCGTCTGCCGCGCGGCGCACCACTGGATCTGCAAGCGCAGGTCGGAGAAGCTCCCGATCAGCCTGTGAGGCGAGTCCCGAGCGGCCTGTGGTCAGAGGGCGCTGGTTCGCGGAAGAGCTTGAAGTTTGTTCCCTTGTTTTTTTGGCCCGTTTCTTGTTTTCTGCGTTCGAACCTTAAGAAACTGTTCTGTTGCAAGAGGGCGGGCGGCGAGGGTGAGATCCAGCCTCAGACCAGAGGGGATGAAGGGCTCCCCTCTCTGACAGGGGCAGCATGTCAGGCTCTGACCTTTCACCCTCTGGTGACCCGGGGTCAAGCGGACGAGGCGAGTGTGTCATTTCTGAGGTGTGCGATGTAATAAAACTCACTACACACTTGGTTGGAGCATAAAGCAAGGCTTTAATCAACTTGTTTCAGAACATGGAGGTCTAGTTGTTCTTCACTAGTTCCTTGTTTTTACAAAATGTCCCTCTGGAAGCTGGGGCCAATGCCCAAGTATGTATACTCCTTGAACGGCGCCACCAGCTGGCCGTCCAGCGTTATTTCACAAGTAGTTTCTTGAATGAATAACAGTGTGTACCCAGCATGCACCAGGGGATGGCCTAGCGGAACTTTAATTCCTTGGCGTCTCCCGGCCCTGCCTCCCCCGCCCCCTGCCACTCCCTGAAATCCTCCCTTAGAACGAGGGCTCCAGGGAGACAGTGTTTGACTTTTATTTGCTGACTGTTACCGGAAATAAAGCTTCACTTCAACACCAGAGCATGGCCCCGAAACTCATTTTAGTCCCTGCTTCCTCTTTACGATAACATCGATTCCGACTCGCGATTCTACCGCGCCGTTCAAGACCTCAGGCCGTCCCGAACTCCTTCGCAGTCGATCAAGCACTTTTTGAAGGGCGGTTTCTGTCGTAATGCAGGGAGTTCAAAGGTCGTGGGATCGGGCCCCGCTCCAGATGCCAGATCCTACACTTCCCACTTGCCCATTACTGAGGGAGCGCCGCACTGTCGGAGTGGCAGTACTGAGGGAGTGCTGCACTGTAGGAGTGGCAGTACTGAGGGAGCGCCGCACTGTCGGAGTGGCAGTACTGAGGGAGTGCTGCACTGTCGGAGTGGCAGTACTGAGGGAGTGCTGCACTGTCGGAGTGGCAGTACTGAGGGAGCGCTGCACTGTCGGAGTGGCAGTACTGAGGGAGCGCCGCACTGTCGGAGTGGCAGTACTGAGGGAGTGCTGCACTGTCGGAGTGGCAGTACTGAGGGAGCGCCGCACTGTCGGAGTGGCAGTACTGAGGGAGTGCTGCACTGTCGGAGTGGCAGTACTGAGGGAGTGCTGCACTGTCGGAGTGGCAGTACTGAGGGAGCGCTGCACTGTCGGAGTGGCAGTACTGAGGGAGCGCCGCACTGTCGGAGTGGCAGTACTGAGGGAGTGCTGCACTGTCGGAGTGGCAGTACTGAGGGAGTGCTGCACTGTCGGAGTGGCAGTACTGAGGGAGCGCTGCACTGTCGGAGTGGCAGTACTGAGGGAGCGCCGCACTGTCGGAGTGGCAGTACTGAGGGAGTGCTGCAGTGTCAGAGGGGCAGTACAGAGGAAGCTCTGTACTGTCGGAGGAGCAGTACTGAGGGAGCTCTGTACTGTCGGAGGAGCAGTACTGAGGGAGCTCTGTACTGTCGGAGGGGCAGTACTGAGGGAGCGCTGCACTGTCGGAGGGGCAGTACTGAGGGAGCGCCACACTGTCGGAGAGGCAGTACTGAGGGAGCGCTGCACTGTTGGAGGGGCAGTACTGAGGGAGCGCCGCACTGTCGGAGAGGCAGTACTGAGGGAGCGCCGCACCGTCGGAGAGGCAGTACTGAGGGAGCGCCGCATTGTTGGAGGGGCAGTACTGAGGGAGCTCTGTACTGTCGGAGGGGCAGTACTGAGGGAGCGCTGCACTGTCGGAGCAGCAGTACTGAGGGAGCTCTGTACTGTCAGAGGGGCAGTACTGAGGGAGCGCTGCACTGTTGGAGGGGCAGTACTGAGAGAGCGCCACACTGTCGGAGAGGCAGTACTGAGGGAGCTCTGTACTGTCGGAGGGGCAGTACTGAGGGAGCGCTGCACTGTCGGAGGGGCAGTACTGAGGGAGCGCTGCAATGTCGGGGGAGCAGTACTGAGGGAGCTCTGTACTGTCGGAGGGGCAGTACTGAGGGAGCGCTGCACTGTCGGAGGGGCAGTACTGAGGGAGCGCTGCACTGTCGGAGGGGTAGTACTGAGGGAGCACTGCACTGTTGGAGGGGCAGTACTGAGGGAGCGCCGCACCGTCGGAGAGGCAGTACTGAGGGAGCGCCGCATTGTTGGAGGGGCAGTACTGAGGGAGCTCTGTACTGTCGGAGGGGCAGTACTGAGGGAGCGCTGCACTGTCGGAGCAGCAGTACTGAGGGAGCTCTGTACTGTCAGAGGGGCAGTACTGAGGGAGCGCTGCACTGTTGGAGGGGCAGTACTGAGAGAGCGCCACACTGTCGGAGAGGCAGTACTGAGGGAGCTCTGTACTGTCGGAGGGGCAGTACTGAGGGAGCGCTGCACTGTCGGAGGGGCAGTACTGAGGGAGCGCTGCAATGTCGGGGGAGCAGTACTGAGGGAGCTCTGTACTGTCGGAGGGGCAGTACTGAGGGAGCGCTGCACTGTCGGAGGGGCAGTACTGAGGGAGCGCTGCACTGTCGGAGGGGTAGTACTGAGGGAGCACTGCACTGTTGGAGGGGCAGTACTGAGGGAGCGCTGCACTGTCGGAGGGGCAGTACTGCGGGAACGCGACGCTGTCGGAGGGGCAGTACTGAGGGAACGCCGCACTGTCGGAGGGGCAGTATTGAGGGAGCTCCGCACTGTCGGAGGGGCAGTACCGAGGGAGCGCCGTACTATCGGAGGGGCAATACTGAGGGAGCGCTGCAGTGTCGGAGGGACAGTACTGAGGGAGCACTGCACTGTCAGAGGGGCAGTACTGAGGGAGCGCTGCACTGTCGGAGGTGCAGTAGTGAGGAACGCTGCACTGTCGGAGGGGCAGTACTGAAGGAACGCTGCACTGTCAGGGGCAGTACTGAGGGAGTGCTGCAGTGTCGGAGGGGCAGTACTGAGGGAGCACTGCACTGTCGGAGGGTCATTACTGAGGGAGCGCTGCACTGACGGCGGGGCAGTACTGAGGGAATGCCACACTGTTGGAGGGGCAGTACTGAGGGAACGCTGCACTGTCAGAGGGGCAGTACTGAGGGAGCGCTGCTCTGTCGGAGGGACAGTACTGAGGGAGTGCTGCACTGTCGGAGGTGCAGTACTGAGGAACGCTGCACTGTCAGAGGGGCAGTACTGAGGGAGCGCTGCACTGTTGGAGGGGCAGTATTGAGGGAGTGCTGCACTGTCGGAGGGGCAGTACTGAGTGAACGCTGCAATGTCAGAGGGGCAGTACTGAGGGAGCACTGCAGTGTCGGAGGGGCAGTACTGAGGGAGCCCTGCACTGTCGGAGGGTCATTACTGAGGGAGCGCTGCACTGACGGCGGGGCAGTACTGAGGGACTGCTGTACTGTCGGAGGGGCAGTACTAAGGGAGCGCCACACTTTCAGAGGGGGTAGTACTGAGGAGCACTAATCTGTCGGAGGGACAGTACTGAGGGAGCACTGCACTGTCAGAGGTGCAGTACTGAGGGAGCGCTGCACTGTCGGAGGGACAGTACTGAGGGAGCACTGCACTGTCAGAGGTGCAGTACTGAGGGAGCGCTGCTCTGTCGGAGGGGCAGTACTGAGGGACTGCTGTACTGTCGGAGGGGCAGTAGTAAGGGAGCGCCACACTGTCAGAGGGGGTAGTACTGAGGGAGCACTACTCTGTCGGAGGGACAGTACTGAGGGAGCGCTGCTCTGTCGGAGGGGCAGTACTGAGCTTAGGGCCAAGGCAACAGAAGGTACGGCTGCCAAAGGTTGAGCGATTATAATCAGGGATGCTCAAGAGGGCAGAATTAGAGGAACACAGATAACTCGGCGGGGGGTTGGGGTTAGGAGATAAGAACATAAAGAGGAGCAGGAGTCGGCCATTCGGCCCCTCGAGCCTGCTCCGCCATTCAATGAGATCATGGCTGATCTTCTGCCTCAACTCCATTCACCGGCCCTAGCGCCATATCCCTTGATGCCCTTACTAGTCAGAAACCTATCGACTTCTGTTTTGAATATACCCAATGACTGAGCCTCCACAGCCCTCTGGGGTAGAGAATTCCAAAGATTCACCACCCTCTGTGTGAAGAAATTTCTTCTCATCTCAGTCCTGAATGGCCTACCCTTTATCCTGAGGCTGTGGCCCCTGGTTCTAGACTCCCCAGTCAAGGGAAACATTCTCCCAGCATCCACCCGATCAAGCCCTGTAATAATTTTGTATGCTTCAATGAGATCCCCTCTCATTCTTCTGAATTCAAGAGAATACAGGCCTAGTTTACTCAATCTCTTCTCATACGACAGTCCCGCCATCCCAGGAATCAATCTCGTGAACCTTCGTTGCACTCCCTCTATGGCAAGTATATCCTTCCTTAGGTAAGGAGACCAAAATTATACACAGTACTCCAGGTGTGGTCTCCCCAAGGCCCTATATAATTGGAGTAAGACCTCTTTACTCCTGCACTCAAATCCTCTTGTAATGAAGGCCAGCATACCATTTGCCTTCCTAATGGCTTGCTGCACCTGCACATTCACTTTCAGTGACTCATGTACAAGGACACCCAGGTCCCTTTGAGCATCTGCATTCTCCAATCTTTCAGCATTTAGGAAATACTCTGCCTTTCTGTTTTTTCTACCAAAGTGGATAACTTCACATTTATCCACATTATATTCCATCTGCCATGTTCTCGCCCACTCACTGAGCCTGTCGAGATCCCCCTGAAGCCTCTTCACATCCTCTTCACAACTGACACTGCCAGGAAAGGGGCCTCTCTCCACCACCTGTCGACCGACGGTAAGCATAGAACTGATTGGTAAGAGCTACTCGGACCTCACGAAGTTGGCAACCAGTTCAAAGAACCCCTGACTATAGACACTTGGTTAGGCCCCAGTTGGAGTATTGTGGCCAATTCTGGGCACTCCTCCCCTTCTAGCTAACTGGTACATCATATTTTAAGTAATTATTAATTACATGTTATATGCAAAATAATATACATTGCTGTATTCATTAATTATAAGTTAGTCTCTCAGGAGGCTTCCTGACTCGGTCCGGATAACGCCTCGGGGGTGTAGTAGTTTCTGGTGGTGTAGTAGGTTCTTCTGGCAAGGCTGATTCGGCTTGAAGGCCAGTGTCGGGTTCATCGGACTCCAGTATCACCGGATCGGAGGTAGATATGGGTATCTCTACTTCATCGTTAGATGTATAGAGTGGTGGTGTAGGTTGTCCCTTTTCGGATGACTTGATGATTTGGTCAGCATGGCACCTTATTATGCTGTCTCCGATGTCCACGGTATACATCAGTGGTCCTAATCGTGTGCAGATAGTTCCAGGCTGCCATTTCTCGGTACGGTAGTCCCGGGCCAAAACCGGTTGGCCTATCTGGAAAGCCCTAGTTGGCCTTTCATTTCTGCCCTGAAACTGCCGGTTCTCCACGTCCCTTCGGATGTTGGGCTTGACCAAATCCAGCCGGCATCTTAGGTTTCTATTGTAGAACATCATGGCGGGAGTTTGGTTAGTAACCATATGCGTTGCATTCCTATATGCAAATAAGAAGTTATCCACCTTGTGCTGAAGTTTTATGTCTTCATTACCCATGGCCTTGATGGCCTTCTTGAAGGTCTGGACAAACCTTTCAGCCAATCCATTGGTGGCGGGATGGTATGGGGCGGACGTGTAGTGCTTTACCCCATTGTTCTTTAAGAACTTTCTGAATTCTTCGGACACAAATTGCGGCCCACTATCAGAACAGATCTGTTCAGGCAGCCCATTCCTGGCAAATATGGTCCTTAATACTGTGATGGTTTTTTCCGTGGTGGTGGAGGACATCTTTATTACCTCCGGCCACTTGGAGTGTGCATCAACTGCGATTAAGAACATTGAGTCCATAAATGGACCAGCAAAGTCGATGTGCACCCTTTGCCAGGGAGATGAGGGCCACTCCCATGGATGTAGAGGGGCCTGTGGCGGAGCATTTTGGACCTTCTGGCATCCTAGGCAGCTCTTGGTCATGTCTTCGATGTCTCCATCGATACCTGGCCACCATACAAACGCCCTAGCTAGGTTCTTCATTTTCACTCCACCCAGATGCCCCTTGTGAAGCTCCTTTAGCACTTTATCCTGGAGTTTGGGTGGAATCACCACTCTGGATCCACACATCAAGGTTCCTCGGCACACTGACAGCTGTTCTCTTCTTTGCGAGAATGCTGGCAACAGTGGTTCGCCATGTGCTGGCCATCCCTTCACTGTTAAATCGTAGACCCGTGAGAGAGTAGGGTCATTTCTTGTCTCCCTTTCAATGGCAGAATTTGTCACCGGTAGACATTCCACTATGGTAGAGTGGAATATCTCTACTGGGTCTACTGTAGGTGCCTCTTCTATCGTTGGCAACGGTAGGCGTGATAAACCGTCAGCATTCCCATGCTGTTTTGACCCTTTGTATTCAATGTTGTATTGGTGTGCCCCTAGAAAAAGGGACCACCTCTGTAGTCTTTGTGCCGTCATAATGGGGACACCTTTTTTAGGGTTGAATATGGAGATGAGGGGTTGATGGTCAGTCAGCAAGGTAAATTTTTGTCCGTGTAGGTAATGGTTGAATTTCTTCACTCCCATACCAGGCTGAGTGCTTCCCTGTCTATCTGGGCATAGTTACGCTCAGCTGAGTTCAATGAGCGTGACGCAAAAGCTATCGGCCGTTCCGAGCCATCAGGGAATCTATGGGACAATACCGCTCCTATGCCGTAAGGGGATGCATCGCACGCCAGTCTGATTGGTAGTGATGGGTTGTAATGAGCCAAAATTTTCTCGGATGTGATTAAGTCTTTACATTTATGGAAGGCACGTTTACAGTCTTCGTTCCATTTCCAAATCACTCCTGTCTGTAGAAGATCATTAAGAGGGTGTAGAATAGTTGATAAGTTTGGTAAAAATTTATGATAGTAATTTATTAATCCCAGGAATGACCTTAATTGTGAAACATTTTCAGGTGCTGGGGCTTTTATAACTGCTTCAATTTTTTCAGGTGACTTATGCAACCCTTCCTTATTAATTATGTGGCCACAATATGATATCTGATTTTGGAAAAATTCGCACTTGGGGCGATTTGCTCGTAGGCCCTGTTCTTTCAGCCTAGTGAGCACCTGCTCCAAATTGGCAAGGTGCTCGTTGTCATTTTCTCCTGTTATAAGGATGTCGTCTAGGTAGCATTGAGTCCCCGGAATCCCTTGCAGGACTTGCTCCATAGCTCTTTGCCAGATAGCTGGAGCTGATGCTATTCCAAAAACCAGTCGATTGTACTGGTACAGGCCTTTGTGTGTGTTTATTGTGAGATACTTTTTAGAGGTCTCCTCAACCTCCATCTGTAGATATGCCTGTGCCAAGTCAATTTTTGTGAAACGTTTCCCTTCGGATAGTGAGGCGAAAATATCTTCTATCCTCGTAAGAGGATACTGTACCGTGTGAAGGACCGGGTTTACAGTCACCTTAAAGTCCCCACAGATGCGAATTTTTTTCTGTTCCTCAGAGTTATTTTTCAATGTTTTTTTTATGACTGGAACGATGGGTGTTGCCCATTCGCTCCAATCTATTTTGGATAATACGCCTGCCTTTTCCAAATTCTTCAGCTCTGCCTCGACTGCCGGACGTATTGCGTATGGCACCGGTCTTGCCTTAAAAAATTTTGGAATTGCTGTATCTTCCACTTTTATTGAGGCGGTGATGCCTTTCAAGGTTCCTAGTTTCTCTTGAAACACTTCTTTGGCGTTGGCCAAGATGTCTTTTAATCGTTCAGGTATGATGTCATCACTGTTTTTTTCCTTACTGGTCACCGTCAGTGCCTGAATGGAGTGCCAGCCTAAACGTATCTTCCTTATCCATTCACGTCCCAACAACGGTGGACCACCATCTTGTAGAATGTATAAATACAACTTTTGTATTTCTTTGCCGTTGTATACCACAGGCACCCTTATTTTTCCTTTGGGGTAGACTTTCTGCCCCGTATATGTTTTTAAGATAATGGATGTGTCTTTTAGAGGTATATGCGAAAATAGCCTCTCGTAATCTCGTCGATTTATTACGGTTAGAGCTGATCCTGTATCTAGCTCCATTTTAACTGGGGACCCTGCTATTGTGAGGGTAACCCAAATGGTTTGGTAATCCTCTTTGGCAAGTACATTATGTAATTTGAGACAGCTTAGTCTCTTGTTTCCGGAGTCGCTATCGCTATTCTGGTCTTCGGAGCTATTGTCCGTCATCATTTGTACCTTCCTGTACTTTTCTTTATTGATTTTTTGTTTTCTGTCAGTGGATTTATTTTGTCCAGATTGGCATACCCGTGCAATGTGTCCAATCTTACCACATTGCCTGCATGCTTTGCCCTTGAACCAGCAGTCCCTCTGGTTATGGGTGGATCTGCCGCAGCGATAACATCTTCCGAACTCCTGTGTCATTTCATGGGTGCCGAAGTCCTGTGTCTCTTGTTGTATCTCTGCAGCTCCTTTTGCTGCTGCTTCGTATGATACAGCCATACTGAAAGCTTTGTCCAATGTTAAATCTTTTTCAGAAAGCAGTCTTTTTTGTGTTCCTTCACTTAAGAGACCGCAAACAAATTTGTCTCGAAGATAATCCGATAGTCCTGCTCCGAATTGGCAGTACTTTGATAGCTTTCTTAATTCGGTTAGGTAATCAGCGTTACTTTCATTCTTGTGTTGATTTCTCTTGAAGAACTTGAATCGTTCCGCTATCAGCAGCGGTGTTGGGTTTAAATGCTCCTGCAGGGTATCAACAATTTCTTTAAAAGTCTTGTCCTTTGGTTTGGCTGGAGTGATTAAATTTCGTAACAGCCCATATGTCTTCGCGCCCATTAAGTTCAGAAGTATTGAAGCTTTTTTTTCATCTGTTATTCCATTTGCAGTGCAATAAACCTCTACTCTTTCCACGTATGTGGTCCAATCTTCTATTTCGCCATCAAAAGCCTCAATATTACCAGATTTAGGCATTTCAGAAAAGATATGGCGCTTCCCGCACTTTTTTTTCTCTGTAGCAACGATATGGCGCCTCCCGCGCTTTCCCGCCGCTGCTACCGATAACAACGCTGTTTTACTGTGGTTTCCGTTTATTCACTGTTGGAGACTCGTTCCCGACGGAGGTCTAAACGCTGACCTGCTTGCCGTGCTGGCCGTCTCTCGAGTGCACCCTCCCAGTCCGTTATTGCTTGTCTCCGATTTCGCTGCCTGTCTCAGCTGTAGAGCCCGCCGCTGGAGCTCCAGCCTGACGCCCAGGAAGGATTAGCGCAGTACCTGTCACCAGCTTGGCCAGCTGGTGAAACCACAGTTTCTCTTACTTCCTTGAGTCTTCTGGACGCTGGAGGAATCGATGTCCTTGAGGTGCTGCCGAATTGCAGGTAAGTCCGTTTCCACTTCGTCGCCACTGCAGTATCCGTGTGTAGTAAAAGACACTGAAGACAGGAGTTGGTTCATAGGTATTTACTAAGCAAGTCGGGGGGGAGGGGGGGGGGGGGGGTTTCTAAAGGATATACACAATACACAGGCTTATATAGCCCAAGTGGCAATTACCGGCATTACGCACACCTGGGGCTCTTAAAGGCACATACACCACAATTGCTCTTAAAGGCACATACACCACAGGCACCACACTTTAGGAAGGATGTCAAGGCCTTGGAGAGAGTCAGGGGTTAGCGGTGACTACACCGCAAACGTGCTTCATTGGCTGTAAAGCGTTTTGGCACGTCTTGAGGTCCTGAAAGGCGCTATATAAATGCATACCTTTCTTATATCAACAGCAATCTTAGCATATTCAGGTCCTGCCCTGTACCCACATTGAGACAATGGACGGACTCCATGACACTGTGACATTTCTCATAGTCGTACTGACAGAAATTCAAAAAGGGACACAAAGTATTTGAACATTTTATTAAGCTGGAAAGAGTTTACACTATTCCATAAGACAAGCATTATATTGCTGATAATTTGTTGTATTCCATTGCCCGCTGTGTAATGTTATTCTTTGTAAATTAGATGTGCAATTAGGAGTCACATTTCGGGGGTGAGGAGTCCCCCAGTTTGGGGAGGTGAGGAGTCCCCCAGTTTGGGGAGGTGAGGAGTCCCCCAGTTTGGGGAGGTGAGGAGTCCCCCAGTTTGGGGAGGTGAGGAGTCCCCCAGTTTGGGGAGGTGAGGAGTCCCCCAGTTTGGGGAGGTGAGGAGTCCCCCAGTTTGGTGAGGTGAGGAGTCCCCCAGTTTGGGGAGGTGAGGAGTCCCCCAGTTTGGGAGGTGAGGAGTCCCACAGTTTGGGGAGGTGAGGAGTCCCACAGTTTGGGAGGTGAGGAGTCCCACAGTTTGGGAGGTGAGGAGTCCCACAGTTTGGGGAGGTGAGGAGTCCCACAGTTTGGGGAGGTGAGGAGTCCCACAGTTTGGGGAGGTGAGGAGTCCCACAGTTTGGGGAGGTGAAGAGTCCCACAGTTTGGGGAGGTGAGGAGTCCCACAGTTTGGGGAGGTGAGGAGTCCCACAGTTTGGGGAGGTGAGGAGTCCCACAGTTTGGGGAGGTGAGGAGTCCCCCAGTTTGGGGAGGTGAGGAGTCCCACAGTTTGGGGAGGTGAGGAGTCCCACAGTTTGGGAGGTGAGGAGTCCCACAGTTTGGGGAGGTGAGGAGTCCCACAGTTTGGGGAGGTGAGGAGTCCCACAGTTTGGGGAGGTGAGGAGTCTCAGTTTGGGGAGGTGAGGAGTCCCACAGTTTGGGGAGGTGAGGAGTCCCACAGTTTGGGGAGGTGAGGAGTCCCACAGTTTGGGGAGGTGAGGAGTCCCACAGTTTGGGGAGGTGAGGAGTCCCCCAGTTTGGGGAGGTGAGGAGTCCCCCAGTTTGGGGAGGTGAGGAGTCCCACAGTTTGGGGAGGTGAGGAGTCCCACAGTTTGGGGAGGTGAGGAGTCCCACAGTTTGGGGAGGTGAGGAGTCCCACAGTTTGGGGAGGTGAGGAGTCCCACAGTTTGGGGAGGTGAGGAGTCCCACAGTTTGGGGAGGTGAGGAGTCCCCCAGTTTGGGGAGGTGAGGAGTCCCCCAGTTTGGGGAGGTGAGGAGTCCCCCAGTTTGGGGAGGTGAGGAGTCCCCCAGTTTGGGGAGGTGAGGAGTCCCCCAGTTTGGGGAGGTGAGGAGTCCCCCAGTTTGGGGAGGTGAGGAGTCCCCCAGTTTGGGGAGGTGAGGAGTCCCCCAGTTTGGGGAGGTGAGGAGTCCCCCAGTTTGGGGAGGTGAGGAGTCCCCCAGTTTGGGGAGGTGAGGAGTCCCCCAGTTTGGGGAGGTGAGGAGTCCCCCAGTTTGGGGAGGTGAGGAGTCCCCCAGTTTGGGGAGGTGAGGAGTCCCTCAGTTTGGGAAGGTGAGGAGTCCCACAGTTTTGGGGGTGAGGAGTCCCCCAGTGCGGGGAGGGGAGGAGTCCCCACAGTTTGGGAGGTGAGGAGTCCCACAGTTTTGGGGGTGAGGAATCCCCACAGTTTGGGAGGTGAGGAGTCCCACAGTTTTGGGGGTGAGGAATCCCCACAGTTTGGGGAGGTGAGGAGTCCCACAGTTTGGGGAGGTGAGGAGTCCCACAGTTTGGGGAGGTGAGGGGTCCCACAGTTTGGGGAGGTGAGGGGTCCCACAGTTTTGGGGGTGAGGAGTCCCCCAGTGTGGGGAGGGGAGGAGTCCCCACAGTTTGGGAGGTGAGGAGTCCCACAGTTTTGGGGGTGAGGAATCCCCACAGTTTGGGAGGTGAGGAGTCCCACAGTTTTGGGGGTGAGGAATCCCCACAGTTTGGGAGGTGAGGAGTCCCACAGTTTGGGGAGGTGAGGAGTCCCACAGTTTGGGGAGGTGAGGGGTCCCACAGTTTGGGGAGGTGAGGGGTCCCACAGTTTGGGGAGGTGAGGAGTCCCTCAGTTTGGGAGATGAGGAGTCCCACAGTTTGGGGAGGCGAGGAGTCCCACAGTTTGGGGAGGCGAGGAGTCCCACAGTTTGGGGAGGTGAGGAGTCCCACAGTTTGGGGAGGTGAGGAGTCCCTCAGTTTGGGAGATGAGGAGTCCCACAGTTTGGGGAGGTGAGGAGCTCCATAGTTCAGGGGTGAGTAATCCCACGGTTTGGGAAGGTGAGGAGTCCCACAGTTTGGAGGGGTGAGGAGTCCCACAGTTTGGGGACGGGGGATGAAGTCTAGTCCAGGGGTGTAATCATTTGTTCTCCATTACCTCTGTGTAATCTTATTAGTAAATAAACACCTCACTTAGATTTAGCCTGAAGAGTCCACACAGTCTCGGGGAGGAGGCGGCGGGCGGGGTGGTGAAGTCTATTCTAGGGGTGTGCGGCAATGACGTCATTAATCCAGTGGAGATAACGGGATACCCGGGTGTAGACCCCATATCGCCCCGGCCGCCCACACCCGATGCCCCAGGATATGATGCCCAGCAGGTGCCAGGCTCCGGAGCGCGGGTGACGGACCAGGAAGCCGCCGCCCGTGTCCCCGCCACAGGCGTCCCTCCCCCCTTCTGGCAGTCCGGCGCAGAACATGTTGGCACTGACCACCGGCCTGCGCTTTCCGATCCGGGCCGTCCGAAAGGCCCGCTGGCACCGGAGCTGGTCGACCAGGGGCAGCGGCGCGTAGCGCAGCTGGTCCCGCAGGTAGTAGTTCTCCAGCAGCCCCCAGCCAGCCACGTAGCCCACCCGCCCCGGCTGGAAGAGGCCGCCCTCCGCCCCGGGCAGGCAGGCAGGCATCGCCCCCTCCTCCCCCTCCCCGCCCGGCCTCAGCTTGATCAGGGCGATGTCGTTGTCGAAGTCATGGAGCTCCTCGCTGAAGCCCGGGTGCACCGCAATCGCCTCGATCTCCCGGTGGCTGCGGGCCAGCAGCCCCCGCATGCTGGTGCCCCTTCCCGTCCGGATCTGTGTGACGTTGCGGAGGAACTCCAGGCCCATCCGGGCCGAGCCCTTGGGGTAGAGGGTGTGGGCAGCCGTCAGCACCCAGTGCTCGCCGATAAGCGTGCCCCCCGCCCGCCCAGCCCCCCTGGCCACCACTAGCACGTGCCAGGGAAAGCTGCCCTCCGACGCCAAGGTCCCACCCAGGATCCGCTGCACTCCCGTCACTGGGTTCGAAGGTTGGCCGCACACTGCAAAAGGTGGGAGGAGAAATGGGGTCAGTGGGTCATAGAAACATAGAAGATAGGAGCAGGAGTAGGCCATTCGGCCCCTCGAGCCTGTTCCGCCATTCAATGCGATCATGGCTGATCATTCAAACTCAGTCCCTCCCCATATCCCTGGATCCCTTTAGCCTCAAGAAATACATCCAACTCCTTCTTGAATATATTTAATGAATTGGCCTCTACTGCCTTTTGTGGTAGAGAATTCCACAGGTTCACCACTCTCTGGGTGAAGAAATTCCTCCTCATCTCAGTCCTAAATGGCTTACCCCTTATCCTTAGACTGTGACCCCTGGTTCTGGACTTCCCCGCCATCGGAAACATCCTTCCTGCATCTAGTCCTGTTAGAATTTTATAAGTTTCAATGATATCCCCTCTCATTCTTCTAAACTCCAGCGAATATAAGCCCAATCGACCCAATCTCTCCTCATACGTCATTCCTGCCATCCCAGGTATCAGTCTGGTGAATCTTCGCTGAACTCTCTCCATGGCAAGAACATCCTTCCTCAGATAAGGCGACCAAAACTGCACACAATACTCATGGTGTGGTCTCACCAAAGCCCTGTACAACTGCAGCAAGACATCCTTGTTCCTGTACTCAAACCCTCTCGCTACGAAGGCCAACATTCCATTTGCCTTCTTAACCGCCTGCTGCACCTGCATGCTTAACAAATCTATTGTCGGCGAAGGAAGAGGCAAAAAGAGGGAGAGAGTCAGAGACAGAGAGAGGGATGGAGAGACAGAGAAAGAGAGTGAGTGGGAATGAGAGAGAGAGACAGAGGCAGAAAGAGAGACAGGCAGAGAGAGGGAATGAAAGAGAGAGAAAGTGTGAGAGAGAAAGAGACAGAGAGAGAGACAGAAGGAACAGAGTGGGAGAGAAACAGGGAGAAACAGAGAGAGACAGAAAGAGAGAGAGACAGAGAGAGAGACAGGCAGAAAGAGAGACAGGCAGAGAGAGAGAGAGAGATAGGCAGAGACAGACAGAGAGAGAGAGAGAGACAGAGAGAGCGACAGAGAGAGGAACAGAAAGAGAGAGAGAGACAGAGATAGGCAGAGACAGAGAGAGAGACAGAGAGAGAGACAGAGACAGAGCGAGAGACAGAGGCAGAAAGAGACAGGCAGAGAGAGAGATAGAGAGAGAGAGACAGAGAGAGAGAGAGACAGAGGCAGAAAGAGAGACAGGCAGAGAGAGAGAGAGAGAGAGAGACAGAGAGAGAGACAGAGAGAGAGAGAGAGAGACAGAGAGAGAGACAGAGAGAGAGAGACAGAGAGCGAGAGAGACAGAGAGAGAGAGAGCAGAGAGAGAGAGAGAGACAGAGAGAGAGAGAGAGAATTTTCCTCCTAAAATGCGAAAAATTCAACAAAACAAGAAACATATATTTTGACAAGCTCAGCCTTACAACCCCAAATTTCAAAGAATTGGATGACCTGTCAAAATTAAGAATAGTCCTGGGGGAGGGAGACAGACCATATCTTGGTGCCCAATATGTAACAACATGTCACAACCTGAGGAACAGTGAGGGACTAACGAGCACACCCATAGCATATATACTCTAAAAATGTTTAAATCAATACCGAATGTACCCAACGACTGTTTAAATTAATACTGAATGTACCCAACGAAGGTCAAAATTGTTTGACACCTACAGAATGTTGGAAACCTGTACTTTTTTGTTATGTAAACTTTGGCAATATGGTTCCCTGTAAACTTTCATGCCAATAAAGCATTTGAATTTGAATTTGAATTTGAGAGACAGAGACACAGAGAGAGAGAGAGAGACAGAGAGAGAGAGACAGAGGGAGACAGAGAGAGAGAGAGAGAGAGATAGAGAGAGAGAGAGACAGAGAGACAGAGAGAGAGAGCGAGAGAGACAGAGAGATAGAGAGAGAGACAGAGAGAGAGAGAGACAGACAGAGAGAGAGAGAGACAGAGAGAGACAGAGAGAGAGACAGAGAGAGACAGAGAGAGAGAGACAGAGAGACAGAGAGAGAGAGAGAGAGACAGAGAGACAGAGAGAAGGAAAACCATAAACAATGCATGCAGGGCAGAACTAGGCCAATTTCCACTAATAATTACTATCCAAAAAAGAGCCACCAAATTTTGGAAAACCTAAAAATGAGCAACCCCCACTGCTATCATTACGAAGGCTTGAAATGCCAAGAGAGGACCATAAAGAAGAACTCCCTCAGTCAACTAGTCCTGGGACTCAGTGAAGCAACCACTAACAATACTAACAATAACCAGCCCCAGGACAGTGACATCGTAGCAGAGAGAATTCGACCCAACACAATCGTCGCTAAGCAAAAGGAAAAATACCTGTCATACTGGGCAGAAACAACAAAAACCCAAAGCAAACTCAATTGCTACTTGGCCCTAAACAGACAATACAACATGGCTGAGTACCTGACCTTGGTAAAGGATAACAAACTGAGAAAAACCTTGACAAGGTACAGACTTAGTGAACAAAGCCTGGCGATCGAAAAAGGCAGACACAGGCAGACCAGGCTGCCAAGAGAGGACAGGATATGCTCTCAGTGCAGTCAGGGAATGGTGGAGACAGAGATGCACTTCCTCACAGCCTGTGGAAAATATCAGGGCATCCGGGAGAATTTCTACCAAAAATTCTCACAAATATGCCCTGAATTCAGAAATTTGAATGACGACCAAAAACTCCCATACCTACTAGGAGAAGAGAGAAACTGTGTAACACTGGCGGCACACTATGTTACAGCTTGCCATAAACAGAGGGACAACCACTAAATATAAGAAAAGAGTATATATAAATTATACGAATGTATATTTATACACTCAGGGATATATCTGTTTATACACTGTATGAATAGATCTGCGTTTATGTGTTCAACCATGAATGTATTTTGATGCTTTGGCAACATAAGATGTACCTTATCATGCCAATAAAGCGATTTGAATTGAATTGAATTGAATTGATAGAAACATAGAAAAACAGGAGCAGGAGCAGACCATTCTGCCCTTCGAGCCTGCTCCACCATTCAATATGATCATGGCTGATCCTCTATCCCAATACCATATTCCTGCTCTCTCCCCATACCCCTTGATGCCATTTGTGTCTAGAAATCTATCTATCTCCTTCTTAAATATATTCAGTGACTTGGCCTCCACGGCCTTCTGTGGGAGAGAATTCCACAGGTTCACCACCCTCTGAGTGAAGACATTTCTCCTCATCTCAGTCCTAAATGTCCTACCCCGTATCCTGAGACTGTGACCCTTCGTTCTAGAGCCCCCCCAGCCAGGGGAAACATCCTCCCTGCATCCAGTCTGTCTAGCCCTATCAGAATTTTATACGTTTCAATGAGATCCCCTCTCATTCTTCTAAACTCTAGTGAATACAGGCCTAGTCGACCCAATCTCTCCTCATACGACAGTCCTGCCATCCCAGGAACCAGTCTGGTGAACCTTTGCTGCACTCCCTCTATGGCAAGTACATCCTTTCTTAGGTAAGGAGATCAAAACTGCACACAGTGCTCCAGGTGTGGTCTCACCAAGGCCCTGTATAACTGTAGTAAGACACCCTTGCTCCTGTACTCAAATCCTCTTGATAGGTAGAGAGAGAGAGAGTGACTGTGAGGGAGAGGTTAGAGATGGAGAGAGAGACATAGAGAGGGAGCGGAGGAGAGTGAGATGGTGGAGGAGTGAGGTGGATAGATATGATGAAATATGTCATTCATCAGACTCTGTAGTTAACTGTATATATTGTATTGCCTGCTCCGGTGTTTGTACCTTGTATTGTGTATAGGGCACCGCCCCCTTTGTGTGTCGGCTCCGCCCATACCTGGCCCTACTTAAGACAAGTCCAGGCTTGTCCTGCAGTAGAACAGCAGCACGCCAGGTGAAGCTAGGTGCAGCCACCGGCATCTATTCTTTGCTAATAAAAGCCTTGTTTTTATTCTGCTAACTTCAAGTCTTGAAGTTATTGAGGCACATCAATTTTATTAGCAAAGTTTTAACGATGGATCAACTTTTGAAACCGGAACGCTTGGATTTGGACCCGCATGCTTCGGATGCATCGGCACGGTTTGGACACTGGTTCCAGTTCTTGGAATTCTTTATGGCCAATCTTTCCTCCCACAGTCCAAAGATGTGCGGGTTAGGTTGATTGGCTATGATAAATTGACCCTTAGTGTTAGGGGGATTAAATACGTGGGGTTATGGGGATAGGGTGGGATATGTGTTGGTGTAGGGGTTACGGAGATCGGGTGGGATATGTGTCGGTGCAGGCTCGATGGGCCGAAATGGCCTCTATCTGCACTGTGGGGTTTCTGTGATTCTGTGAACTCCGAAGCCGTCACAGCCTCTACAGCCACCGGAGATGTGAAACTCGGGATCCTACAGAATCGGGTAAGCCACCGGGTTTTTCCACTCATACAAGACGCCGCCAGCTACCTGGATGCCTGCAACATCCTAAAGGCCCACTATCAGCGGCCTACCAACGAAGTGTACGCCAGGCACCTGCTTGCTACCTGCACACAGCGACCCGGAGAGTCGCTAGAGGACTTTCTAGTCACCCTAAAAGTGCTTGGCAAAGACTGCAAATGCAAAGACGTGAAAGCCACGGTATACACAGACGAGCTGATTCGGGATGTCTTTATCGCAGGCCTTAGCTCTAGTTATATCCGGCAGAGACTGCTAGAGAAAACGGGCCTAGATCTGACACAGGCTGTGGACACAGCACGATCGTTGGATGTGGCTCAGAAGAACTCTGACTCCTACTCGTCAGGCCGCGCGGCCCACGCCGCCTCTATTTCCCCGCCCGGTAGCCCAACACCGTCGGGGCCCTGCTCTCCCCCCAGAAGCCCTACAACCACCGCGACGCATCGGGGCCCCAAATGCTACTTCTGCGGGCAGCCGAAGCACACCAGGAACCTGTGCCCGGCGAAAGGCACCACCTGCTTTAAGTGCGGTAAGAAGGGGCACTTTGGGAAGGTGTGCAGAGCGAACCCCGCAGGCAAAACCGCCACCGCCGCGTGCGCGCCGTGGGAGCGGCCATCTTGGACGCCATCTTGTCCGACCTCGTGGGGTCCGCCATCTTGCGAGCAGACAGCGTGGACGCCATCTTACCCGGCCTCGTGTGGCCCACCATCTTGTCCCGATCAGGGCCCTACAGTGGCGTCGATCACAGTGGACCAGTCCAGACCGCACCCACTATCCAAATCGATGGTGGACATTGAGGTAAACGGGTGCAAGGTTAAATGTTTAATTGACAGCGGGAGCACAGAGAGCTTCATTCACCCTGATCTGGTACAACGACTCTCTCTAACTATAGTCCCTACTCAGGGCAGGATCTCTATGGCCGACAAAACCCAGATATCGACTATTGCGGGTTACTGCGCGGTATGATTGTCTGTTAAAGACACTGTATATAATAATTTTAAACTGTTAATTATGAAAGACTTATGTGTGAGCGTGATCTTGGGCCTGGATTTTCAGTGCCACCACCAAAGCATCGCGCTCAATTTCGGTGGGACCCAGCCGCCCCTCACAGTGTGCGGTCTGGCTACCCTGAAGGTAAAGCCGCCTTCGCTATTCGCGAACCTTACCCCTAACTGCCGGCCAATAGCGACCAAAAGCAGGAGGTACAGCTGGGAGGACAGGCGGTTTATCACGACCGAGGTAGACAGGCTCCTGAAGGAGCGCATTATTGAACGCAGCAACAGCCCGTGGCGCGCCCAAGTGGTGGTGGTGAGGGGTAGCGAGAAGAAGTGGATGGTGATTGACTATAGTCAAACAGTCAACATCTATACCCAACTAGACGCCTACCCGCTACCCCGCATATCCGAGATGGTGAACCAAATTGCCCAATACCGGGTGTTCTCCACCATCGATCTCAAGTCAGTGTACCACCAGCTCCCTATCAGACCAGAGGACCATTCGTACACCGCCTTCGAGGCAAACGGACGCCTCTACCAGTTCCTCCGAGTCCCCTTTGGGGTGACGAATGGGGTCTCGGTCTTTCAGTGGGAGATGGACCGCATGGTCGATGACCACCACTTGCAGGCAACCTTCCCCTATCTCGACAACGTCACCATCTGCGGCCACAACCAACAGGACCACGACTCAAACCTCGCGAGGTTTCTGAAAACCGCACAAAAACTCAACCTCACCTACAACGAGGACAAGTGCGTTTTCAACACCACGCGCCTTTGCATACTAGGCAGCGTGGTGGAGAATGGGGAAATCGGACCAGACCCCGACCGATTGCGCCCCCTACGGGAGCTGCCCCTGCCCAACACTCCCAAAGCCCTGAAAAGGTGCCTGGGGTTATTCTCGTATTATGCCCAATGGGTCCCTAACTACTCCGATAAAGCCCGTCCCCTCTTGAAAGCATCCTCTTTCCCGCTCTCTGCTGAGGCCCATGCTGCCTTCAAAAGCATTAAGCAGGATATTGAGCGGGCCACGCTACAGGCAGTGGACGAGAACACTCCCTTTCAAGTGGAAAGTGATGCGTCTGACTTTGCCTTGACGGCCACCCTCAACCAGGCAGGGCGGCCCGTAGCTTTCTTCTCGAGGACCCTCCAGGGGCCCGAGATCAGACACTCCTCCATGGAAAAGGAGGCCCAAGCCATCGTGGAGGCAGTGCGCCACTGGTGGCACTACCTAGCCGGCAAACGCTTCACCCTACTTACCGACCAGCGGTCGGTAGCGTTTATGTTCAATAATAAACAGAGGGGGAAGATTAAAAATGATAAGATTCTTAGGTGGCGGATCGAGCTCTCCACCTTCGAGTACGACATCATATACTGGCCGGGGGCCCTTAACGAATCCCCCGACGCCCTCTCACGAGGGATGTGTGCCAGCGCCACCGGGGATCGGCTAAAGACCCTCCACAATGACCTCTGCCACCCAGGGGTCACACGGCTGTTCCACTTCATAAAGTCCCGCAACTTACCCTACTCGATTGAGGAAGTTCGGTCTCTGACCAGGAACTGCCGCACTTGCGCTGAGTGCAAGCCTCGGTCCTACCGCCCTGATAGAGCCCACCTAATCAAAGCTACACGGCCCTTTGAGCGGCTTAGCTTAGATTTCAAGGGCCCCCTCCCGTCCGTCGACCGCAATGTTTACTTCCTGAACATTGTGGACGAATACTCGCGTTTCCCATTCGCCTTCCCCTGCCCAGACATGACCAGCGCCACGGTCATTAAATGCCTCAACAGCCTGTTCTGCCTGTTCGGTATGCCAAGCTATATCCACACGGATAGGGGGGCGGCCTTCATGAGTGAAGAGCTACGCCAGTACATGCTGTCCAAGGGGATTGCCACGAGCCGTACCACCAGCTACAACCCCCGGGGTAACGGTCAGGTGGAGCGAGAGAACGGGACAGTATGGAGGGCAGTCACCCTAACTCTAAGGACCAAGGGCCTCCCTATCTCCCGCTGGCAGGAAGTCCTCCCAGATGTGCTCCACTCAATACGGTCACTATTGTGTACCGCCACTAATGCCACGCCTCATGAGCTAATGTTTGTGTTTCCCCGGAAATCCACCTCAGGCGTATCCATACCGTCATGGCTCTCCACCCCAGGTCCGGTACTTCTGCGGAAGCATGTGAGGGGCCACAAGACGGACCCCCTCGTGGAGCCAGTGCACCTGCTCCACGCCAACCCACAATATGCATATGTCCGGCACGCCGACGGACGGGAGGACACTGTGTCCATAAAAGACCTCGCCCCAGCCGGTAACAACAGCAACAACGACAATGACTACAACAACAACAACAACAACCGCAACAACTATTACCCACCCACTAATTTTTCATCACCCCCGGAAGTACACCAGCCAACGGTACCCCCACCACCTACTCCATCAACAACCCTGGTGGCGCCCCCGGCAGAGACCCAGGAGACCACCCGGGACACCCAGCCGGCACCCGCAGCACCGCAACCGTTACGTCGGTCACAGAGGACTATCACACCCCCGGACAGACTAAATCTGTAGAAGGGGTGAATGTGATGAAATATGTCATTCATCAGACTCTGTAGTTAACTGTATATATTGTATTGCCTGCTCCGGTGTTTGTACCTTGT
>NW_028225181.1:15305775-15323275 GCF_052327205.1 Somniosus microcephalus
TGACGACCAAAAACTCCCATACCTACTAGGGGAAGAGAGAAATTGTGTAACCTTAGCGGCACACTACATTACAGCTTGCCTAAACAGAGGGACAACCACTAAATATAAGAAAATAGTATATACAAATTATATGAATGTATATTTATACACTCAGGGATATATCTGTTTATACACTGTATGGATAGATCTGTATTTTTGTGTACAACCATGAATGTTTTTCGATGCTTTGGCAACATAAGATGTACCTTGTCATGCCAATAAATCAATTTGAATTGAATTGAATTGAATTGAGAGAGACAGAGAGAGAGAGAGAGACAGACAGAGAGAGAGAGAGACAGAGAGAGAGAGACAGAGGGAGACAGAGAGAGACAGAGAGAAAGAGACAGAGAGAGAGAGAGACAGAGAGAGAGAGAAGACAGAGAGAGACAGAGAGAGAAACAGAGAGAGAGAGAGACAGAGAGAGACAGAGGGAGGCAGAGAGAGAGAGGCAGAGACAGAGAGAGAGAGACAGACAGAGAGAGAGAGACAAGAGAGAGAGAGTCAGAGAGAGAGAGAGACAGAGAGAGAGAGTCAGAGAGAGAGACAGAGGGAAACAGAGAGAGAGAGGCAGAGACAGAGAGAGAGAGACAGACAGAGAGAGAGAGACAAGAGAGAGAGAGTCAGAGAGAGAGAGAGACAGAGAGAGAGAGTCAGAGAGAGAGAGAGAGACAGAGGGAGACAGAGAGAGACAGAGAGAAAGAGACAGAGAGAGACAGAGAGAGAGAGATACCACTACAGTGATACCACTATAGGACACACTATGAGCTACACCTACCTTGGTCTAACTATTACAGCATCAGGGAGCTTCAGCATAGCAGTGAATGCACTAAAAGAAAAAGCCCGAAGAGCCCTATATGCAATAAAAAGAAAATTCTACAACATCCAAATCCCAATCAAAATCTGGCTCAAAATATTTGACAGCATAATCCTGCCCATTGCACTGTACGGTAGTGAAGTATGGGGCCCGCTAAATCACCAAAGCTACACTAAATGGGAAAAACATACAATAGAAGCCCTACATGCAGAATTCTGCCGAAGCATCCTTCGCACCCAAAGGAAAACGCCAACAAATGCATGCAGAGCCGAACTAGGCAGATACCCACTGATAATAAACATCCAAAAACGAGCACTAAACTTCCTAAATCACCTCAAATCTAGCTCCCCAGACACCCTTCATTTCAAAGCCTTTCAGACCCAAGAGCTAAACCCAGAAAAGAGTCCCCTGAGTCAGCTGCTACGGAAACTAAGTACTCAGCCGGACCCTGACCAGCCCCAGACCAACACAGCCGCCCAAACACCAATCCGAGTGAACCAAATCATTAAAAAAATGCAAAGAAACCTACCTGGAACATTGGAACAAAATAACCGAAAGCCAAAGCAGATTAGAATGTTACCGGGCCCTAAAAAGAGAATATAAACTGGCAGACTACCTCACGACCATCAGAGACACAAAACAGAGACAGACCCTCACCAGGTACAGACTAAGCGACCACCAACTGGAAATTGAAAAAGGCAGATACAAGAAATCCTGGCAGCCTAGAGAGAATAGAATATGCGATCAATGTCTGGCTGGCGAGGTTGAAACAGAAATGCATTTCCTCCTAAAATGCGAAAAATTCAACACATCAAGAAACATATTATTCAACAAGCTAAGCCAAACAACCCCAGATTTCAAGGAATTGGATGATCTGTCAAAATTGAGATTAGTCCTAGGAGAAGGAGACAGACCATACCTTGGGGCCAAATATGTAACAACATGTCACAACCTGAGGACTGTTTAAAATTAAGACTGTTTAAAATTAATATTGAACGTACCAAATGAAGTACAAAGACTGTTTAAAATTAATATTGTTTAAAAGTAATATCGTATGTACCCAACAAATGTCAAATCGATTGACACCTACAGAATGTTGGAAAACTGTACCTTTTTGCTATGTAAGCTTTGGCAATATGGTTCTCTGTAAACTTTCATGCCAATAAAGCATTTTAATTGGAATTGGAATTGGAATTGGAGAGACAGAGAGAGAGAGAGAGAGACAGAGAGAGAGAGACAGAGAGATAGAGACAGAGAGAGAGAGAGAGTCAGAGAGAGAGACAGAGAGAGAGAGAGAGAGTGAGAGAGAGAGCGAGAGAGAGACAGAGAGAGAAATTACCTTTAATTGCAGAGGTTCCATTCCTTGTGCCGCCACCCACAGTGCTGCCTGTCCCTGTGGTGTTCTGCTCCATGCCCCGGGGTCTGGGGGGAGGTCGGGCTTCGCTGGGAGCTGGGACGTTTGAGCTGTTGGTGGATTGCTGGGATGCGGAGCAGGCGCAGAGCAATGTGGCCGTCAGTGCCAGGAGCCTGGGAGGGAGAGCAGAGAGCAGTGGCTGCGCCTGCTATCACTGGAGAACACCACGAGCGATGGATGGAGCGTCAAGGAATTCCCAGTGCCGGGGGGCTGGGCGGGTGCCGGGGTCAGACCTTCAGAGTCGAAGGACTTCCGACCCAGCCAATGGGGAACAGAAAACGCCTGTGTCCTGCCTGGCCTCAGGACCCTGGCCCCAGCCCCCTCCCCCCGTGTGTTCGGTACTTGGCGCTAAGGCTCATGATATCCGAAGCGAATGGTTGCTAAGGCTTTCGGGCCTTTCGAGCTTTAGGATGGCCACCCTGTCGCCCATAGCAACACTGGAGTCTGAGAGCCATCCCAGTCTCCAGCGTTTCCAGGAGCTTAAAGGGCAAAATGCACAACTGCAGGGTACATTCTCATTTGCATATATTCACCCATATATGGGATGACATCTAAGGGTCAGGGTTAGGGTCACACCCAGTGTGATATCACTGACTTACTAATGTCCAGTGACCCCCAGTGCAGTGTGATATTACCAACTTACTAATATCTAGTGACCCACAGTGCAGTGTGATATTACCAACTTACTAATATCCAGTGACCCCCAGTGCAATGTGATATTACCAACTTACTAATATCTAGTGACCCACAGTGCAGTGTGATATTACCAACTTACTAATATCCAGTGACCCCCAGTGTAGTGTGGTATTACCAACTTACTAATATCCAGTGACCCCAGTGCAGTGTGATATTACCGACTTACTAATATCCAGTGACCCCCAGTGCAGTGTGATATTACCGACTTACTAATATCCAGTGACCCCAGTGCAGTGTGATATTACCGACTTACTAATAACCAGTGACCCCAGTGCAGTGTGATATCACCGACTTCCTAATGTCCAGTGACCCCCAGTGCAGTGTGATATTACCAACTTCCTAATATCCAGTGACACCCCAGTGCAGTGTGATATTACCAACTTATTAATATCCAGTGACCCCCAGTGCAGTGTGATATTACCAACTTCCTAATATCCAGTGACCCCCAGTGCAGTGTGATATTACCAACTTCCTAATATCCAGTGACACCCCGTGCAGTGTGATATTACCAACTTATTAATATCCAGTGACCCCAGTGCGGTGTGATATTACCAACTTCCTAATATCCAGTGACACCCCAGTGCAGTGTGATATTACCAACTTATTAATATCCAGTGACCCCCAGTGCAGTGTGATATTACCAACTTCCTAATATCCAGTGACCCCCAGTGCAGTGTGATATTACCAACTTATTAATATCCAGTGACCCCAGTGCGGTGTGATATTACCGACTTACTAATATCCAGTGACCCCCAGTGCAGTGTGATATTACCAACTTATTAATATCCAGTGACCCCCAGTGCAGTGTGATATTACCGACTTCCTAATATCCAGGGACCCACAGTGCAATGTGATATTACCAACTTACTAATATCCAGTGACCCAAGTGCAGTGTGATATGACCGACTTGCTAATATCCAGTGACCCCCAGTACAGTGTGATATTACCAACTTACTATTATCCAGTGACCCACAGTGCAGTGTGATATTACCAACTTATTAATATCCAGTGACCCCCAGTGCAGTGTGATATTACCAACTTATTAATATCCAGTGACCCCCAGTGCAGTGTGATATTACTGACTTACTAATATCCAGTGACCCCCAGTGCAGTGTGATATTACCAACTTACTAATATCCAGTGACCCCCAGTGCAGTGTGATATTACCAACTTACTAATATCTAGTGACCCACAGTGCAGTGTGATATTACCAACTTACTAATATCCAGTGACCCCCAGTGTAGTGTGATATTACCAACTTACTAATATCCAGTGACCCACAGTGCAGTGTGATATTACCAACTTACCAATATCTAGTGACCCACAGTGCAGTGTGATATTACCAACTTACTAATATCCAGTGACCTCCGAGTGCAGTGTGAAATTACTGACTTACTAATATCCAGTGACCCCCAGTGCAGTGTGATATTACCGACTTCCTAATATCCAGTGACCCCCAGTGCAGTGTGATATTACCGACTTACTAATATCCAGGGACCCACAGTGCAGTGTGAAATTACTGACTTACTAATACCAGGGGCCCACAGTGCAGAGTGATGTTACCAAATTACTAATATCCAGGGACCCACAGTGCAGTGTGATATTACCGACTTCCTAATATCCAGTGACCCCAGTGCAGTGTGATATTACCGACTTAATAATATCTAGTGACCCCCAGTGCAGTGTGATATTACCGACTTACTAATATCCAGTGACCCCAGTGCAGTGTGATATTACCGACTTAATAATATCCAGTGACCCCCAGTGCAGTGTGATATTACCGACTTACTAATATCCAGTGACCCCAGTGCAGTGTGATATTACCGACTTACTGATATCCAGTGACCCCCAGTGCAGAGTGAAAATACCTACTTACTAATATCCAGTGACCTCCCAGTGCAGTGTGATATTACCGACTTACTCATTTCCAGTGACCCCCAGTGCAGTGTGATATTACCGACTTACTAATAATCAGTGACCCCAGTGCAGTGTGATATTACCAACTTAATAATAACCAGTGACCCCCAGTGCAGTGTGATATTACTGACTTACTAATATCCAGTGACCCCCAGTGCAGTGTGATATTACCGACTTACTAATATCCAGTGACCCCAGTGCAGTGTGATATTACCGACTTACTGATATCCAGTGACCCCCAGTGCAGAGTGAAAATACCTACTTACTAATATCCAGTGACCTCCCAGTGCAGTGTGATATTACCGACTTACTCATTTCCAGTGACCCCCAGTGCAGTGTGATATTACCGACTTACTAATATCCAGTGACCCCAGTGCAGTGTGATATTACCAACTTAATAATAACCAGTGACCCCCAGTGCAGTGTGATATTACCAACTTCCTAATATCCAGTGACCCCAGTGCAGTGTGATATTACCGACTTACTAATATCCAGTGACCCCCGGTGCAGTGTGATATTACCAACTTATTAATATCCAGTGACCCCCAGTGCAGTGTGATATTACCGACTTCCTAATATCCAGGGACCCACAGTGCAATGTGATATTACCAACTTACTAATATCCAGTGACCCAAGTGCAGTGTGATATGACCGACTTGCTAATATCCAGTGACCCCCAGTACAGTGTGATATTACCAACTTACTATTATCCAGTGACCCACAGTGCAGTGTGATATTACCAACTTATTAATATCCAGTGACCCCCAGTGCAGTGTGATATTACCAACTTATTAATATCCAGTGACCCCCAGTGCAGTGTGATATTACTGACTTACTAATATCCAGTGACCCCCAGTGCAGTGTGATATTACCAACTTACTAATATCCAGTGACCCCCAGTGCAGTGTGATATTACCAACTTACTAATATCTAGTGACCCACAGTGCAGTGTGATATTACCAACTTACTAATATCCAGTGACCCCCAGTGTAGTGTAATATTACCAACTTACTAATATCCAGTGACCCACAGTGCAGTGTGATATTACCAACTTACCAATATCTAGTGACCCACAGTGCAGTGTGATATTACCAACTTACTAATATCCAGTGACCTCCGAGTGCAGTGTGAAATTACTGACTTACTAATATCCAGTGACCCCCAGTGCAGTGTGATATTACCAACTTACCAATATCTAGTGACCCACAGTGCAGTGTGATATTACCAACTTACTAATATCCAGTGACCTCCGAGTGCAGTGTGAAATTACTGACTTACTAATATCCAGTGACCCCCAGTGCAGTGTGATATTACCGACTTCCTAATATCCAGTGACCCCCAGTGCAGTGTGATATTACCGACTTACTAATATCCAGGGACCCACAGTGCAGTGTGAAATTACTGACTTACTAATACCAGGGGCCCACAGTGCAGAGTGATGTTACCAAATTACTAATATCCAGGGACCCACAGTGCAGTGTGATATTACCGACTTCCTAATATCCAGTGACCCCAGTGCAGTGTGATATTACCGACTTAATAATATCCAGTGACCCCCAGTGCAGTGTGATATTACCGACTTACTCATTTCCAGTGACCCCCAGTGCAGTGTGATATTACCGACTTACTAATATCCAGTGACCCCCAGTGCAGTGTGATATTACCGACTTACTAATAATCAGTGACCCCAGTGCAGTGTGATATTACTGACTTACTAATATCCAGTGACCCCCAGTGCAGTGTGATATTACCGACTTACTAATATCCAGTGACCCCCAGTGCAGTGTGATATTACCGACTTACTAATATCCAGTGACCTCCCAGTGCAGTGTGATATTACTGACTTACTCATTTCCAGTGACCCCCAGTGCAGTGTGATATTACCGACTTACTAATAATCAGTGACCCCAGTGCAGTGTGATATTACCAACTTAATAATAACCAGTGACCCCCAGTGCAGTGTGATATTACTGACTTACTAATATCCAGTGACCCCCAGTGCAGTGTGATATTACCGACTTACTAATATCCAGTGACCCCAGTGCAGTGTGATATTACCGACTTACTGATATCCAGTGACCCCCAGTGCAGAGTGAAAATACCTACTTACTAATATCCAGTGACCTCCCAGTGCAGTGTGATATTACCGACTTACTCATTTCCAGTGACCCCCAGTGCAGTGTGATATTACCGACTTACTAATATCCAGTGACCCCAGTGCAGTGTGATATTACCAACTTAATAATAACCAGTGACCCCCAGTGCAGCGTGATATTACTGACTTACTAATATCCAGTGACCCCCAGTGCAGTGTGATATTAACGACTTACTAATATCCAGTGACCCCCCAGTGCAGTGTGATATTACCGACTTACTAATATCCAGTGACCCAAGTGCAGTGTGATATTACCGACTTACTAATATCCAGTGACCCAAGTGCAGTGTGATATTACCGACTTACTAATATCCAGTGACACCCCAGTGCAGTGTGATATTACCAACTTAATAATAACCAGTGACCCCCAGTGCAGTGTGAAATTACCGACTTACTAATAATCAGTGACCCCAGTGCAGTGTGATATTACCAACTTACTAATATCCAGTGACCCCCAGTGCAGTGTGATATTACCAACTTACTAATATCCAGTGACCCCAGTGCAGTGTGATATTACCGACTTACTAATATCCAGTGACCCCCAGTGCAGTGTGATATTACCGACTTACTAATATCCAGTGACCTCCCAGTGCAGTGTGATATTACTGACTTACTCATTTCCAGTGACCCCCAGTGCAGTGTGATATTACCGACTTACTAATAATCAGTGACCCCAGTGCAGTGTGATATTACCAACTTAATAATAACCAGTGACCCCCAGTGCAGTGTGATATTACTGACTTACTAATATCCAGTGACCCCCAGTGCAGTGTGATATTACCGACTTACTAATATCCAGTGACCCCAGTGCAGTGTGATATTACCGACTTACTGATATCCAGTGACCCCCAGTGCAGAGTGAAAATACCTACTTACTAATATCCAGTGACCTCCCAGTGCAGTGTGATATTACCGACTTACTCATTTCCAGTGACCCCCAGTGCAGTGTGATATTACCGACTTACTAATATCCAGTGACCCCAGTGCAGTGTGATATTACCAACTTAATAATAGCCAGTGACCCCCAGTGCAGCGTGATATTACTGACTTACTAATATCCAGTGACCCCCAGTGCAGTGTGATATTAACGACTTACTAATATCCAGTGACCCCCCAGTGCAGTGTGATATTACCGACTTACTAATATCCAGTGACCCAAGTGCAGTGTGATATTACCGACTTACTAATATCCAGTGACCCAAGTGCAGTGTGATATTACCGACTTACTAATATCCAGTGACACCCCAGTGCAGTGTGATATTACCAACTTAATAATAACCAGTGACCCCCAGGGCAGTGTGAAATTACCGACTTACTAATAATCAGTGACCCCAGTGCAGTGTGATATTACCAACTTAATAATAACCAGTGACCCCCAGTGCAGTGTGAAATTACCGACTTACTAATATCCAGTGACCCCCGAGTGCAGTGTGATATTACCAACTTACTAATATCCAGTGACCCCCAGTGCAGTGTGATATTACCAACTTACTAATATCCAGTGACCCCAGTGCAGTGTGATATTACCGACTTACTAATATCCAGTGACCCCCAGTGCAGTGTGATATTACCGACTTACTAATATCCAGTGACCCCCGAGTGCAGTGTGATATTACCAACTTACTAATATCCAGGGACCCCCGAGTGCAGTGTGATATTACCAACTTACTAATATCCAGGGACCCCCCAGTGCAGTGTGATATTACCGACTTACTAATATCCAGTGACCCCCGAGTGCAGTGTGATATTACCAACTTACTAATATCCAGTGACCCCCCAGTGCAGTGTGATATTACCGACTTACTAATATCCAGTGACCCCCGAGTGCAGTGTGATATTACCAACTTACTAATATCCAGGGACCCCCCAGTGCAGTGTGAAATTACCGACTTACTAATATCCAGTGACCCCAGTGCAGTGTGAAATTACCGACTTACTAATATCCAGTGACCCCCCAGTGCAGTGTGATATTACCGACTTAATAATATCCAGTGACCCGAGTGCAGTGTGATATTACCGACTTAGTAATATCCAGTGACCCCCCAGTGCAGTGTGATATTACTGACTTACTAATATCCAGTGACCCGAGTGCAGTGTGATATTACCGACTTAGTAATATCCAGTGACCCCCAGTGCAGTGTGATATTACCGACTTACTAATATCCAGTGACCCCCAGTGCAGTGTGATATTACCGACTTACTAATATCCAGTGACCCCCCAGTGCAGTGTGATATTACCGACTTAGTAATATCCAGTGACCCCCAGTGCAGTGTGATATTACCGACTTACTAATATCCAGTGACCCCCGAGTGCAGTGTGATATTACCGACTTACTAACATCCAGTGACCCCCCAGTGCAGTGTGATATTACCGACTTAGTAATATCCAGTGACCCCCAGTGCAGTGTGATATTACCGACTTACTAATATCCAGTGACCCCCGAGTACAGTGTGATATTACCGACTTACTAACATCCAGTGACCCCCCAGTGCCGTGTGATATTACCGACTTAGTAATATCCAGTGACCCCCAGTGCAGTGTGAAATTACCGACTTAGTAATATCCAGTGACCCCCAGTGCAGTGTGATATTACCGACTTACTAATATCCAGTGACCCCCAGTGCAGTGTGATATTACCGACTTAGTAATATCCAGTGACCCCCAGTGCAGTGTGATATTACCGACTTACTAATATCCAGTGACCCCCAGTGCAGTGTGATATTACCGACTAAGTAATATCCAGTGACCCCCAGTGCAGTGTGATATTACCGACTTACTAATATCCAGTGACACCCAGTGCAGTGTGATATTACCGACTTACTAATATCCAGTGACCCCCAGTGCAGTGTGATATTACCGACTTGCTAATATCCAGTGACTACCAGTACAGTGATATTACGAATTACTAATATCCAGTGACTCCCCAGTGCAGTGTGAAACTACCTACTTCCTAATATCCTGTGACGCCCCCAGTGCAGTGTGATATTACCGACTTGCTAATATCCAGTGACCCCCAGTGCAGTGTGATATTACCGACTTGCTAATATCCAGTGACCCCCAGTGCAGTGTGATATTACCGACTTACTAATATCTACTGACACTCCTGCCTTATTCAAGGGGTCATGTAAACCACCCAAAAAAATGTACAAAAATAGTGGCCACAAAATGGCCACCCGTCTCTCAAAATGGCGGTCAGCGTACCACTTGGATTTTAACCCCTTTCCCTCCCAGTTGCCGTGTTAACATTCCCTCTCCTCAGAGGTCCAATGATATTTATACACCGGACCTAATCTCCTCTCTCTCGAGCGGGAATTGTACATGGTCTACGGATCTTATTCAGAAACGCGGCCAGCATTTACCGGCCGTGAAGGATATCTGATTTCATCCCAGCTTTTCGCTCAGGGTTGAATCGAGGCTGGAGCTGCGAGGAGACAAAGCCGGTAGGAGCCCCCTCGGGCAAGCAGTAGGGTCTCCGGGTCGAAGTGCGTTTTCAAATCCCTCCATGGCCTCGCCCCTCTCTATCTGTGCAACCTCCTCCAGCCCCTCCAACCCTCCAAGATCTCCGCCTCATGAACATCCCAGATTATAATCGCTCCACCATTGGTGGCCGTGCCTTCAGCTGCCTGGGCCCTAAGCTCTGGCATTCCCTCCCTAAACCTCTCTGCCTCTCTACCTCTCTCTCCTCCTTTAAGACGCTCCTTAAAGCCGATCTCTTTGACCAAGATCCTGCCCTAATTTCTCCACTGAGTCAAATTTTGTTTGGTAACGCTCCTGTTAAGGGCCTCAGGATGTTTCACTACATTAAAGGCGCTATGTAAATAGAACTTGTTGTTGGCCATTAACCCTCGGCCGATAGTCCAGGGGCCACAGGAACCATCCCAGGAAATGATAGCCATCTAGCACCACAATCCCATCCAGCTCCCTGCCACGGCTCTTAACAAAGAACATCCAACATACCTCATGATCCCTCTGGTCTGTTGTTGCGAGCAGATCCTGGCTTGAATCGGAGAGTTTGCAATTGAACAAACACACAGCAACACACGCAATCAGGAACAGGAGTCACTGAACTCCTGGACTGCCAGGATTTGTTATCTGTGTCTGTCGCCCACGTCACTCCCTTAGGGATGTTCTCAGTTCAGTCGGGCAATGGATTCCAATGACAGGAAATGGGTCCCGGTTCCAGTTCAAGCTCCCAGTGTTACCACTCCCAGGGCAGATACAGCACGGGTTAGATACAGAGTAAATCTCCCTCTACACTGTCCCATCAAACACTCCCAGGGCAGGTGCAGCACAGGTTAGATACAGAGTAAAGCTCCCTCTACACTGTCCCATCAAACACTCCCAGGGCAGGTATAGCACGGGTTAGATACAGAGTAAAGCTCCCTCTACACTGTCCCATCAAACACTCCCAGGGCAGGTACAGCACGAGTTAGATACAGAGTAAAGCTCCCTCTATACTGTCCCATCAAACACTCCCAGGGCAGGTACAGCATGGGTTAGATACAGAGTAAAGCTCCCTCTACACTGTCCCATCAAACACTCCCAGGGCAGGTACAGCACGGGTTAGATACAGAGTAAAGCTCCCTCTACACTGTCCCATCAAACACTCCAAGGGCAGGTACAGCACGGGTTAGATACAGAGTAAAGCTCCCTCTATACTGTCCCATCAAACACTCCCAGGGCAGGTACAGCACGGGTTAGATACAGAGTAAAGCTCCCTCTACACTGTCCCATCAAACACTCCCAGGGCAGATACAGCACGGGTTAGATACAGAGTAAAGCTCCCTCTACACTGTCTCATCAAACACTCCCAGGGCAGGTTCAGCACGGGTTAGATACAGAGTAAAGCTCCCTCTACACTGTCCCATCAAACACTCCCAGGGCAGGTACAGCACGGGTTAGATACAGAGTAAAGCTCCCTCTACACTGTCCCCATCAAACACTCCCAGGGCAGGTACAGCACGGGTTAGATACAGAGTAAAGCTCCCTCTACACTGTCCCATCAAACACTCCCAGGGCAGGTACAGCACGGGGTTAGATACAGAGTAAAGCTCCCTCTACACTGCCCCATCAAACACTCCCAGGGCAGGTACAGCACGGGTTAGATACAGAGTAAAGCTCCCTCTACACTGTCCCATCAAACACTCCCAGGGCAGGTACAGCACGGGTTAGATACAGAGTAAAGCTCCCTCTACACTGTCCCATCAAACACTCCCAGGGCAGGTACAGCACAGGTTAGATACAGAGTAAAGCTCCCTCTACATTGTCCATCAGACACTCCCAGGGCAGGTACAGCACGGGTTAGATACAGAGTAAAGCCCCCTCTACACTGTCCCATCAAACACTCCCAGGGCAGGTACAGCACGGGTTAGATACAGAGTAAAGCTCCCTCTACACTGTCCCATCAAACACTCCCAGGGCAAGCACAGCATGGGTTAGATACAGAGTAAAGCTCCCTCTACACTGTCCCATCAAACACTCCCAGGGCAGGTACAGCACGGGTTAGATACAGAGTAAAGCTCCCTCTACACTGTCCCTTCAAACACTCCCACGGCAGGTACAGCACGGGTTAGATACAGAGTAAAGCTCACTGTACACTGTCCCATCAAACACTCCCAGGGCAGGTGCAGCACGGGTTAGATACAGAGTAAAGCTCCCTCTACACTGTCCCATCAAACACTCCCAGGGCAGGTACAGCACGGGTTAGATACAGAGTAAAGCTCCCTCTACACTGTCCCATCAAACACTCCCAGGGCAGGTACAGCACGGGTTAGATACAGAGTAAAGCTCCCTCTATACTGTCCCATCAAACACTCCCAGGGCAGGTACAGCACGGGTTAGATACAGAGTAAAGCTCGCTCTACACTGTCCCATCAAACACTCCCAGGGCAGGTACAGCACGGGTTAGATACAGAGTAAAGCTCCCCCTACGCTGTCCCATCATACACTCCCAGGGCAGGTACACGACCCTGTTTTTGCCCAGGTCCTAGTGTGTGAGAGTCTGACCCCATAACCCCCCAGTTCACCTCTGACTAGGATTGGTTCCAAAACTGCGATGATTAGTCCACTTCCAAAGTTTGTTGAATAAAATCCCTCTGAATGATTTCTAAAGTGCAACAAACAGGATGGCAGTGAGGCACGCTTTCCATTTCCCCTCACTCCCCCTTGGATCTTACCCAACTCGCACAAGTTGGACACTAGAACTTGCGGCAAATGTTTACAAAGGCGCTTAAAATCCTTGCGGTCATTAGCTCATGTCGGGAATTCAGTTGTTTATTGGACCACTTCCCTGGTTTGGATTCATTCCTCCATTAACCTCATGTCTCCTGAATTCTGCTTAGATTCCCCTCAAGCCTTCTCATTTCTTTCACTCGCCAACCCATGTCACAAAATTCGAACTCCCCCCAACGAAATAGGTAGCATCACAAGGAACCGAGGAAGAGTGAGAGTGAGAGAGTGAGAGAGAGAGTGAGGGAGAGAGTGAGAGAGTGAGAGAGAGAGTGAGGGAGAGAGTGAGAGAGTGAGAGAGAGTGAGAGAGTGAGAGAGTGAGAGAGAGTGAGAGAGAAACAGAGGCCTGAACCGCGAGACCGGGAGGAGCAGCCCGAACCAGGACAGTAAATAAGAGGCCTGGGGAGGGTGAACCCGAGAACGCGAGGCCCAGAGACCGCGGGATCGGAGACCGGGAGGAGCGGCCCGAACCGGGAAAACGAGTAAGAGGCCTGGGGAGGGCGAACCCGAGACCGCGAGGTCGGAGAACGGGAGGAGCGGCCTGAACCGGGAAAACGAGTAAGAGGCCTGGGGAGGGCGAACCCGAGACCGCGAGGCCCAGAGACCGCGGGAACTGAGACCGGGAGACCAGGGCAGAAAACAGCGTGGTGAGTCAAAAAACCCGGGGGCCTGAGACCGACACGACGACGCGAGGAGATCCGCCCAGAGCGCGGAAAGCGAATGAGTCCGGGGCACGGAGAGTGGATGAGTTTGGAGCACGGAGAGAGAGAGCGAGTCCGAGACCCGGAGAGCGACTGAGAGAGTTGGAAGAGGAAAAAAAAAAAAAAAAAAATAACGGAGAAATAAGTTTTACCTAATTCTACCTAAGTTTCATTTTAGTTAAAGTTAGTTCGGAAAAAGTTTAATTTTATTTAAATTTAGTTCGAAAAAAACCTGAAAAAAGAACAACAAACCCGCGAGGAAAAGGAATAGAAACCCGAGAGAAACGATAAACTACCCGAACCAAGAGCCTGTGAGAGAAAGAGAAAGATAAACCTTTAAGAGCAGCTATATCAAAGATGAACCCCTGAAAAACTCCCAATTTTGGACCTAAAAGTGGGCTAAGGTGGAACACGACACAAAAAAGAGAAAAAAAAAGTTATCTATCTGAGACAAAAAACAAACGACTACAATGAGCAGGGAAATGATATATCCTGAGCAATGCACAAAAAATAAAGCAAAGGAAAAATACAAGTACACAACACTAAAAAATAACCCAGAGATCCTCTACGTTGACTATACCACACACAAAGGGACTAAGCTGAAGAACAACCTCATATTCTACACCGAATACGTCACCTCCTGGAAGGAGACTTTACAAAAACACTACGCATACGTCTCCAGTGAAGGTATTGGCAGTGGAGGCAGACTGAAAATATGTAAAGATGGAAACCTAGATAAAGATGACCCCCTGCTAACCATAAGCTACTACAACAAAAATAGAAAGATCATGATACAGGGGAATGTGGAAAATCTGGACTCCTTCGAAAAGGAATTCCCCCAGTTGAAAACTAAGGCAGACACAAAGAGGACCAATGGACAGGAAGCAAAAGAGAGTCGAACAGAGGATGATGAGAGCCAAGTGGAGGAAGAAGAAGAGAGACCAGCAGAGGAAAACACCTCCCTGCCCATCTCCACCCCCCCCACACCTCTCAACGAAAACAAAATGATGAAAGAGAATCTGGCCAAACTAGAACTTGATTTCAACGAATACAGAGAAACACTGGCCAAGAATTTGAAGGAGGAATTCAAACAGCTAAAAACGGAACACGAGTCCACCATCCACAAGCTGAGAAAGACCATAGAGGAGCAAAGAAATGAGATCAAAGAACTCCGTACTCAACTAAACAAAACGAAGGAGACCGTAGAAAGGCTCAGCAGGCAACACAAACCTCTTAAGGTCCAAAAACCTGAGGACACAAAAACAACACACACAAGGACACAGAACCCGCCGGATGCCACCCCACACGAAGACACACCGAAAGCCACAAACCCCGCTCCAACCAGTCCTCAGTCGAGTCATGCCCAGACTACTGCTACCCAGCCCTCACACACAGGAACACAAAAACCGACAGATACCCCCCCAAACGAGGACACACCGAAAGCCCCAAACCCCGCTCCTGCCACACAACATATCCCAGAAACCCAGCCAACAACCAGCCACCAGGCGAGTCCTACCCAGACTACTGTTACCCAGTCTGAAAAACCAGCCCCTCAGGCGGTCCTGCTGACCGACTCCAACGGAAAGTTTCTGGACCCCCAGAGGCTGTTCCCAGACCATCAAGTCCTGAAAAAATGGTGCAGCAACACAGACCAAGCAATGAAGATCCTGAACAAAGAATCCCTTGGAAGCCCCAAATGGATTGTGATCCACACAGGCACGAACGACCTACGCACCCTACAGGAAGGCACTGCTAGGGCGGTGAGCAGGATGGCGGAAAAGGCCAGCAGGGAGTTCCCCGAGGCGCGGATCGTGATCTCCACACTACTGCCCAGAAAGGACACCCCAGCCTATATAATCCACAACACCAACAGGGAGATCGACACGAGATGTTCTGTCCTCCCCAACGTCTCCCTGGCCCATCATCCAAACATCAACACAAGGGACCTCTATGACGAAATACATCTACTCAAACAGCGGATGTGGGTCTTCGCAAGAAACCTCATAAACACTGCCAAAAGACACAGCCCCCCCACCCCCTCTACCATTGGGAGCCCAAACAGGACCACCAATGTCCCCCACCCCCCTTTACAAAACCAACAACAGAACCGTGCTTTTATACCTGACCCAAGACCCCCCTCTAGACCACAGACTGTAGACCAAGAACTGAGAAAGATCATGACGATGCTGAACAGCCTGATAGAAAGCCGGAGAAATTATTAATATGTTATTTATCATTATCATTATTGTTATCTTATCAGTATTATTACTATTATTAGGTAGATATATGTGCATGCCTCATGAAATTTATACTAAATCATCATTTAGCATTATAGAAAATAGTGTTTCCACACTCATCCCACAAAATAGGTCCATTTTATTTCGTTTTATTGAACTATATAAATGCGTTCTTTCCACATAAGCTGCTGGAATATCCAGGGCCTCCGCTCCTCAACTTTTGGGATGAAGAGTACAGACCCTGAATTCCTAAAAGCTATAAAAGACATTGATATAATTGTGTTAACAGAAACATGGTGCCAAAAGGACGTGCCGACCCACTGTCCTCCAATGTACCATGAAATCATTGTGCCCTCAGTAAAGAACACTAAAACACGCAAGGGCAGAACCTCCGGGGGAATATTGGTGTGGTATAAGGGAGAACTGGACAAACACATCTCACCGGTAAAACAGGGAAAATCACACGTATGGCTAAAACTAGATAAAAATATAGGAATAGCAAAAAAAGATGTTTACTTATGTGCGATCTGCATACCTCCAATAGAATCGCCATATTTCGAAGAGGAGTTATTTGATACTCTCCACATGGAAATCAGCCATTTCCAGGCCCAAGGAAAGGTGATAATATGTGGGGACCTAAATGCAAGGACCGGTTGTGAACCTGACTTCATAGACCCACAAGGAAACAACCATGTGTTTGGCCAGACCCCTTTAGATGTCACACCAGCCATCGCAAATCGGAACAACCTTGATCGTGAAATAAATAAAAGCGGTAGGGAGGTAGTGCAACTCTGCCGAGCCTTAGGCCTGTACATAGTTAACGGTAGGTTCAGAGGGGACTCCCTAGGGAGACTCACATACTCCTCAACTCTTGGGTCTAGTGTGGTGGACTATACAATCACTGACCTGGACCCCTGCGATATCAACTCATTCACTGTCAGGCAGCAATCCCCCCTCTCAGACCATAACCAAATAAATATGTACCTTAAACTTTCTGCCCAAACTACAGACACAAAAAAGGAACCCAGTAAGCTCCATAAAATAAACCAGACATACAGATGGGCCCCAGACAGTGGAGAAAAATTCATCACAGCACTAAAGTTACCTGATCTCACAAGTAAAATATCAAAATTTAAAGAAAACCCATACGAGATCACCAGAGATGGTGTAAACATGGCCATAGAGGATATAAATATGATCTTCCATGAGGCAGCTGTAAAAGCCGACCTTGTGAAACAGAAGAGGAAGCGTCAGAAAAGACAAAATAAAAATAAGAAATGGTTTGACCACGAATGCA
>NW_028225181.1:15333275-15334667 GCF_052327205.1 Somniosus microcephalus
CCACCTAAAGAAAGCCTGTGGCCCAGACAACATCAAAAATGAAATGCTAAAGTTCAGCAATATGGAGATGCAGGGTGCGATACTCAAACTATTCAACATCATATTACGCTCAGGCTGTTTTCCCGATATCTGGTGCCAAGGACTAATCTCCCCCATATATAAAAGTGGAAACAAATCAGACCCAAATAACTACCGCGGCATCTGTGTCAACAGTTGTCTAGGGAAGTTATTCTGCAGTATTCTAAATAGTAGATTACTTGATTTTCTTAACAAACATAATATCCTCAGAAAAAACCAAATCGGCTTTCTTCCAAAACACCGCCACCGCCGACCATATCTATACCCTTCACACCCTCATTGAAAAACATAAACACCAAACAAAAAAAGGGAAAATATTCGCCTGTTTCATCGACTTCAAGAAAGCCTTTGACTCTATATGGCACGAAGGGCTCTATTATAAACTTCTTCACTGTGGAATAGGGGGCAAAGTCTATGACCTTATTAAATCAATGTATCTGAAAAACAAATGCGGGGTCAAAATTGGAGACAAACGCACCGATTTCTTCACCCAGAGAAGAGGCGTCCGGCAGGGCTGCAATTTGAGCCCGACCCTGTTCAACATATATTCAACATATACATAAATGAATTAGCAGACATGCTGGAGCAAAGCGAGTCACCAGGTCTCCGTCTCCTGGATGGAGAAGTGAAGTCCCTGTTCTATGCGGACGACCTGGTTCTGCTGTCTCCCACAGAACAGGGATTACAGCAACAACTAGACCTACTCGACAAATACTGCCAAAATTGGGCTCTAACAGTAAATCTAAAGAAAACCAACATCATGATTTTTCAGAAAAGACCCAGATGTCAGGAAAACAAATACCAGTTTACCCTCAGTGATACCACTATAGGACACACTATGAGCTACACCTACCTTGGTCTAACTATTACAGCATCAGGGAGCTTCAGCATAGCAGTGAATGCACTAAAAGAAAAAGCCCGAAGAGCCCTATATGCAATAAAAAGAAAATTCTACAACATCCAAATCCCAATCAAAATCTGGCTCAAAATTTTTGACAGCATAATCCTGCCCATTGCACTGTACGGTAGTGAAGTATGGGGCCCGCTAAATCACCAAAGCTACACTAAATGGGAAAAACACACAATAGAAGCCCTACATGCAGAATTCTGCCGAAGCATCCTTCGCACCCAAAGAAAAACGCCAACAAATGCATGCAGAGCCGAACTAGGCAGATACCCACTGATAATAAACATCCAAAAACGAGCACTAAACTTCCTAAATCACCTCAAATCTAGCTCCCCAGACACCCTTCATTTCAAAGCCTTTCAGACCCAAGAGCTAAACCCAGAAAAGAGTCCCCTGAGTCAGCTGCT
>NW_028225181.1:15335167-15417409 GCF_052327205.1 Somniosus microcephalus
CTCCATCAGTGCAGCGCTCCCTCAGTACTGTCCCTCCGTCAGTGCAGTGCTCCCTCAGAACTGCCCCTCCGACAGTGCAGCACTCCCTCAGTACTGCCCCTCTGACACTGCAGTGCTCCCTCAGCACTGCCGCTTCGACAGTGCGGCGCCTGCTCAGTATTGACCCTCCGAGAGTGCAGCACTCCCTCAGTACTGCCCCTCTGACAGTGCAGAGCTACCTCAGTACTGCCCCTCCGACAGTGCAGCACTCCCTCAGTACTGCCCCTTCCGTCAGTGCAGCACTCCCACTGTACTGCCCCGCCGACAATGCAGCGCTCGCTCAGTACTGCCCCTCCGATAGTGCAGCTAACCCTCAGTACTGCCCCTCCGACAATGCGGCACTCCCTCAGTACTGAACCTCCGACAGTGCAGCGCTCCCTCTGTACTGCCCCTCCATCAGTGCAGCACTCCCTCAGTACTGCCCCTCCGACAGTGCAGCACTCCCTCAGTACTGCCCCTCCGACAGTGCAGCGCTCCCTCAATACTGCCCCTCCAACAGTGCAGCGCTCCCTCAGTACTGCCCCTCCGACAGTGCAGCGCTCCCTCAGTATTGCGCCTCCGACAGTGCAGCGCTCCCTCAATACTGCCCTCCGACAGTGCAGCGTTCTCTCAGTACTGCCCCTCCAACAGTGCCGCGCTCCTCAGTACTGCCTCTCCGGCAGTGTAGCACTCCCTCAGTACTGCCCCTCTGACAGTGCAGCAGTCTCAGTAAAGCCACTCCGACAGTGCAGTGCTCTCTCAGTACTGCCCCTCTGACAATGCAGCGTTCCCTCATTACTGCCCATCTGACAGTGTATGCGCTCCCTCAGTACTGCCCCTCTGAGAGTGTAGCAGTCCCTCGTTACTGCCCCTCCGACAGTGCAGAGCACTTTCAGTACTGACCCTCTCACAGTGCAGTGGGCCCTCATTACTGCCCATCCGGCAGTGCAGCACTCCTCAGTACTGTCCCTCCGTAAGTGCAGCGCTCCCTCAGTACTGCCACTACGACAGTGCAGCACTCACTCAGTACTGTCCCTCCGACAGTGCAGCGCTCCCTCAGTACTGCCCCTACGACAGTGCAACGCTCCTCAGTATTTTGCCTCCGACAGTGCAGCGCTCCCTCAGTACTGCCCCTCTGACAGTGCAGCATTCTCTCACTACTGCCCCTGCAACAGTGCCCGCGCTCCCACAGTACTGCTCCTCCATCAGTGCAGTGCTCCCTCAGTACTGCCCCTCCGACACTGCAGCACTCCCTCAGTGCTGCTCCTCCGACAGTGCAGCGCTCCCTCAGTACTGCCCCTCCGACACTGCAGCACTCCCTCAGTACCGCTCCTCCGACAGTGTAGCACTCCCTCAGTACAGCCTCTCCGAGAGTGCAGCGCTCCCTCGGTACTGCCCCTCAGACAGTGCAGCACTCTCAGTAAAGTCCTCCGACAGTGCAGTGCTCTCTCTGTACTGCCCCTCGGACAATGCAGCGTTCCCTCATTACTGCCCCTCTGGCAGTGCAGCGCTCCCTCAGTACTGCCCCTCTGATAGTTGAGCACTCCCTTGGTACTGCCCCTCCGACTTTGCAGAGCTCTTTCAGTACTGACCCTCTCACAGTGCAGTGGGCCCTCAGTACTGCCCCCTCCGGCAGTGCAGCATCTCCACCTCAGTACTGCCCCTCCGACAGTGCAGCACTCCCTCAGTACTGCCCCTCTGACACTGCAGCGCTCCCTCAGTACTGCCCCTCTGACAGTGCAGCGCTCCCTCAGTGTTGCCTCTCCGACACTGCAGCGCTCCCTCAGCACTGCCGCTCTCGACAGTGCGGCGCCTGCTCAGTATTGACCCTCCGAGAGTGCAGCACTCCCTCAGTACTGCCCCTCTGACAGTGCAGAGCTACCTCAGTACTGCCCCTCCGACAGTGCAGCGCTCCCTCAGTACTGCCCCTCCATCAGTGCAGCACTCCCTCAGTACTGCCCCTCTGACAGTGTAGCATTCTCTCACTACTGCCCCTGCAACAGTGCCGCGCTCCCACAGTACTGCCCCTCCGTCAGTGCAGTGCTCCCTCAGTACTGCCCCTCCGACACTGCAGCACTCCCTCAGTACTGCTCCTCCGACAGTGCAGCGCTCCCTCAGTACTGCCCCTCCGACACTGCAGCACTCCCTCAGTACTGCTCCTCCGACAGTGCAGCGCTCCCTCAGTACTGCCCCTCCGACACTGCAGCACTCCCTCAGTACCGCTCCTCCGTCAGTGCAGCGCTCCCTCAGTACTGCCCCTCCGACACTGCAGCAATCCATCAGTACT
Source organism: Somniosus microcephalus (assembly GCF_052327205.1). Classification (NCBI taxonomy): domain Eukaryota; kingdom Metazoa; phylum Chordata; class Chondrichthyes; order Squaliformes; family Somniosidae; genus Somniosus; species Somniosus microcephalus. Next base: position 15,337,473 of record NW_028225181.1, read on the forward strand.
GCTCCTCCCTCAGTGCAGTGCTCCCTCAGTACTACCCCTCCGACACTGCAGCACTCCCTCAGTACTGCCCCTCCGACAGTGCAGCGCTCCCTCAGTACTGCCCCTCCGGCAGTGCAGCACTCCCTCAGTACTGCCCCACCGACAGTGCAGTGCTCCCTCAGTACTGCCCCTCTGTCAGTGCAGCGCTCCCTCAGTGCTGCCCCTCCGACACTGCAGCGCTCCCTCAGTACTGTCCCTCCATCAGTGCAGCACTCCCTCAGTACTGCCCCTCCGACAGTGCAGCGCTCCCTCAGTACTGCCTCTCCGACAGTGCAGCGCTCCCTCAGTACTGCCCCTCCAACAGTGCAGCGCTCCCTCAGTACTGCACAGCTGACACTGCAGCGCTCCCTCAGTACTGCCCCTCTGACAGTGCAGTGCTCCCTCAGTACTGCCCCTCTGACACTGCAGCGCTCCCTCAGTACTGCCCCTCCGACAGTGCAGCACTCCCTCAGTACTGCCCCTCCGACAGTGCAGCGCTCCCTCAATACTGCCCCTCCGACAGTGCAGCGCTCCCTCAGTACTGCCCGTCCGACAGTGCAGCGCTCCCTCAGTTCTGCCCCTCTGACAGTGCAGCGCTCCCTCAGTACTGCCCCTCTGACAGTGCAGTGCTCCCTCAGTACTGACCCTCCATCAGTGCAGCGCTCCCTCAGTACTGCCCCTCCGACACTGCAGCGCTCCCTCAGTACCGTCCCTCCATCAGTGCAGCACTCCCTCAGTACTGTCCCTCCATCAGTGCAGCGCTCCCTCACTACTTTCCCTCCGGCAGTGCAGCGCTCCCTCAGTACTGACCCTCCGACAGTGCAGAGCTCCCTCAGTACTGTCCTTCCGACAGTGCAGCGCTCCCTCAGTACTGTCCCTCCAACACTGCAGCGCTCCCTCAGTACTGTCCCTCTGACAGTGCAGCGCTCCCTCAGTACTGCCCCTACGACAGTGCAGCGCACCCTCAGTACTGCCCCTCCGACACTGCAGCGCTCCCTCAGATCTGCCCCTCTGACAATTCAGTGCTCCCTCAGTACTGCCCCTCTGACACTGCAGCGCTCCCTCAGTACTGCCCCTCTGACAGTGCAGCGCTCCCTCAGTATTGCCCCTCCGACAGTGCAGCGCTCCCTCAGTACTTCCCCCTCCGACAGTGCAGCACTCCCTCAGTACTGCCCCTCCAACAGTGCAGAGCTACCTCAGTACTGACCCTCCGACAGTGCAGCGCTCCCTCAGTACTGCCCCTCCGTCAGTGCAGCACTCCATCAGTTCTGCCCCTCCGACAGTGCAGCGCTCCCTCAGTGCTGCCTCTCCGACAGTGTAGCACTCCCTCAGTGCAGCCTCTCCGAGAGTGCAGTGCTCTGTCAGTACTGCCCCTCTGACAATGCAGCGCTCCCTCATTACTGCCCATCTGACAGTGCAGCGCTCCCTCAGTACTGCCCCTCTGACAGTGCAGCACTCCCTCGGTACTGCCCCTCCGTCAGTGCAGCGCTCCCTCAGTACTGCCCCTACGACAGTGCAGCACTCCCTCAGTACTGTCCCTCCAACAGTGCAGCGCTCCCTCAGTACTGCCCCTCCATCAGTGCAGCGCTCCCTCAGTACTGCCCCTCCATCAGTGCAGCACTCCCTCAGTACTGCCCCTCCGACAGTGCAGCACTCCCTCAGTACTGCCCCTCCGACAGTGCAGCGCTCCCTCAGTACTGCCCCTCCGGCAGTGCAGCACTCCCTCAGTACTGCCCCACCGACAGTGCAGTGCTCCCTCAGTACTGCCCCTCTGTCAGTGCAGCGCTCCCTCAGTGCTGCCCCTCCGACACTGCAGCGCTCCCTCAGTACTGTCCCTCCATCAGTGCAGCACTCCCTCAGTACTGCCCCTCCGACAGTGCAGCGCTCCCTCAGTACTGCCTCTCCGACAGTGCAGCGCTCCCTCAGTACTGCCCCTCCAACAGTGCAGCGCTCCCTCAGTACTGCACAGCTGACACTGCAGCACTCCCTCAGTACTGCCCCTCTGACAGTGCAGTGCTCCCTCAGTACTGCCCCTCTGACACTGCAGCGCTCCCTCAGTACTGCCCCTCCGACAGTGCAGCACTCCCTCAGTACTGCCCCTCCGACAGTGCAGCGCTCCCTCAATACTGCCCCTCCGACAGTGCAGCGCTCCCTCAGTACTGCCCGTCCGACAGTGCAGCGCTCCCTCAGTTCTGCCCCTCTGACAGTGCAGCGCTCCCTCAGTACTGCCCCTCTGACAGTGCAGTGCTCCCTCAGTACTGACCCTCCATCAGTGCAGCGCTCCCTCAGTACTGCCCCTCCGACACTGCAGCGCTCCCTCAGTACCGTCCCTCCATCAGTGCAGCACTCCCTCAGTACTGTCACTCCGTCAGTGCAGCGCTCCCTCAGTACTTTCCCTCCGGCAGTGCAGCGCTCCCTCAGTACTGACCCTCCGACAGTGCAGAGCTCCCTCAGTACTGTCCTTCCGACAGTGCAGCGCTCCCTCAGTACTGTCCCTCCAACACTGCAGCGCTCCCTCAGTACTGTCCCTCTGACAGTGCAGCGCTCCCTCAGTACTGCCCCTACGACAGTGCAGCGCACCCTCAGTACTGCCCCTCCGACACTGCAGCGCTCCCTCAGATCTGCCCCTCTGACAATTCAGTGCTCCCTCAGTACTGCCCCTCTGACACTGCAGCGCTCCCTCAGTACTGCCCCTCTGACAGTGCAGCGCTCCCTCAGTATTGCCCCTCCGACAGTGCAGCGCTCCCTCAGTACTCCCCCTCCGACAGTGCAGCACTCCCTCAGTACTGCCCCTCCAACAGTGCAGAGCTACCTCAGTACTGACCCTCCGACAGTGCAGCGCTCCCTCAGTACTGCCCCTCCGTCAGTGCAGCACTCCCTCAGTTCTGCCCCTCCGACAGTGCAGCGCTCCCTCAGTGCTGCCTCTCCGACAGTGTAGCACTCCCTCAGTGCAGCCTCTCCGAGAGTGCAGTGCTCTGTCAGTACTGCCCCTCTGACAATGCAGCGCTCCCTCATTACTGCCCATCTGACAGTGCAGCGCTCCCTCAGTACTGCCCCTCTGACAGTGCAGCACTCCCTCGGTACTGCCCCTCCGTCAGTGCAGCGCTCCCTCAGTACTGCCCCTACGACAGTGCAGCACTCCCTCAGTACTGTCCCTCCGACAGTGCAGCGCTCCCTCAGTACTGCCCCTACGACAGTGCAGCACTCCCTCAGTATTGTGCATCCGACAGTGCAGCGCTCCCTCAGTGCTGCCCCTCCGTCAGTGCAGTGCTCTCTCAATTCTGCCCCTCCGACATGGCAGCACTCCCTCAGTGCTGCCCCTCCAACAGTGCAGCGCTCCCTCAGTACTGCCCCTCCAACAGTGCAGCGCTCCCTCAGTACTGCCCCTCCAACAGTGCAGCGCTCCCTCAGTACTGCCCCTCCATCAGTGCAGCGCTCCCTCAGTACTGCCCCTCCATCAGTGCAGCACTCCCTCAGTACTGCCCCTCCGACAGTGCAGCACTCCCTCAGTACTGCCCCTCCAACAGTGCAGCGCTCCCTCAGTACTGCCCCTCCATCAGTGCAGCACTCCCTCAGTACTGCCCCTCCATCAGTGCAGCACTCCCTCAGTACTGCCCCTCCGACAGTGCAGCACTCCCTCAGTACTGCCCCTCCGACAGTGCAGCGTACTCTCAGTACTGCCCCTCCAACAGTGCCGCACTCCCTCAGTACAGCCTCTCCGAGAGTGCAGCGCTCCCTCGGTACTGCCCCTCACACAGTGCAGCACTCGCAGTAAAGCCCTCTGACAGTGCAGTGCTCTCTCAGTACGGCCCCTCGGACAATGCAGCATTCCCTCATTACTGCCCCTCTGACAGTGCAGCGCTCCCTCAGTACTGCCCCTCTGATAGTGCAGCACTCCCTTTGTACTGCCCCTCCGACTTTGCAGCGCTCTTTCAGTACTGACTCTCTGACAGTGCAGCGCTCCCTCAGTACTGCCCCTCCGGCAGTGCAGCACTCCCTCAGTACTGCCCCTCTGACAGTGCAGTGCTCCCTCAGTACTGCCCCTCCGTCAGTGCAGCGCTCCCTCAGTGCTGCCCCTCCGACACTGCAGCGCTCCCTCAGTTCTTTCCCTCCGTCAGTGCAGCGCTCCCTCTGTACTGTCCCTCCATCAGTGCAGTGCTCCCTCAGTACTGTCCCTCCATCAGTGCAGCGCTCCCTCAGTGCTGCCCCTCCGACACTGCAGCGCTCCCTCAGTTCTTTCCCTCCGTCAGTGCAGCGCTCCCTCAGTACTGCCCCTACGACAGTGCAGCGCACCCTCAGTACTGCCCCTCCGACACTGCAGCGCTCCCTCAGATCTGCCCCTCTGACAATTCAGTGCTCCCTCAGTACTGCCCCTCTGACACTGCAGCGCTCCCTCAGTACTGCCCCTCTGACAGTGCAGCGCTCCCTCAGTATTGCCCCTCCGACAGTGCAGCGCTCCCTCAGTACTCCCCCTCCGACAGTGCAGCACTCCCTCAGTACTGCCCCCTCCAACAGTGCAGAGCTACCTCAGTACTGACCCTCCGACAGTGCAGCGCTCCCTCAGTACTGCCCCTCCGTCAGTGCAGCACTCCATCAGTTCTGCCCCTCCGACAGTGCAGCGCTCCCTCAGTGCTGCCTCTCCGACAGTGTAGCACTCCCTCAGTGCAGCCTCTCCGAGAGTGCAGTGCTCTGTCAGTACTGCCCCTCTGACAATGCAGCGCTCCCTCATTACTGCCCATCTGACAGTGCAGCGCTCCCTCAGTACTGCCCCTCTGACAGTGCAGCACTCCCTCGGTACTGCCCCTCCGTCAGTGCAGCGCTCCCTCAGTACTGCCCCTACGACAGTGCAGCACTCCCTCAGTACTGTCCCTCCAACAGTGCAGCGCTCCCTCAGTACTGCCCCTCCATCAGTGCAGCGCTCCCTCAGTACTGCCCCTCCATCAGTGCAGCACTCCCTCAGTACTGCCCCTCCGACAGTGCAGCACTCCCTCAGTACTGCCCCTCCGACAGTGCAGCGCTCCCTCAGTACTGCCCCTCCGGCAGTGCAGCACTCCCTCAGTACTGCCCCACCGACAGTGCAGTGCTCCCTCAGTACTGCCCCTCTGTCAGTGCAGCGCTCCCTCAGTGCTGCCCCTCCGACACTGCAGCGCTCCCTCAGTACTGTCCCTCCATCAGTGCAGCACTCCCTCAGTACTGCCCCTCCGACAGTGCAGCGCTCCCTCAGTACTGCCTCTCCGACAGTGCAGCGCTCCCTCAGTACTGCCCCTCCAACAGTGCAGCGCTCCCTCAGTACTGCACAGCTGACACTGCAGCGCTCCCTCAGTACTGCCCCCTTGACAGTGCAGTGCTCCTCAGTACTGCCCCTCTGACACTGCAGCGCTCCCCTCCAGTACTGCCCCTCCGACAGTGCAAGCACTCCCTCATTACTGCCCTCGACAGTGCAGCGCTCCCTCATACTGCCTCGACAGTGCAGCGCTCCCTCAGTACTGCCCGTCCGACAGTGCAGCGCTCCCTCAGTTCTGCCCCTCTGACAGTGCAGCGCTCCCTCAGTACTGCCCCTCTGACAGTGCAGTGCTCCCTCAGTACTGACCCTCCATCAGTGCAGCGCTCCCTCAGTACTGCCCCTCCGACACTGCAGCGCTCCCTCAGTACCGTCCCTCCATCAGTGCAGCACTCCCTCAGTACTGTCACTCCGTCAGTGCAGCGCTCCCTCAGTACTTTCCCTCCGGCAGTGCAGCGCTCCCTCAGTACTGACCCTCCGACAGTGCAGAGCTCCCTCAGTACTGTCCTTCCGACAGTGCAGCGCTCCCTCAGTACTGTCCCTCCAACACTGCAGCGCTCCCTCAGTACTGTCCCTCTGACAGTGCAGCGCTCCCTCAGTACTGCCCCTACGACAGTGCAGCGCACCCTCAGTACTGCCCCTCCGACACTGCAGCGCTCCCTCAGATCTGCCCCTCTGACAATTCAGTGCTCCCTCAGTACTGCCCCTCTGACACTGCAGCGCTCCCTCAGTACTGCCCCTCTGACAGTGCAGCGCTCCCTCAGTATTGCCCCTCCGACAGTGCAGCGCTCCCTCAGTACTCCCCCTCCGACAGTGCAGCACTCCCTCAGTACTGCCCCTCCAACAGTGCAGAGCTACCTCAGTACTGACCCTCCGACAGTGCAGCGCTCCCTCAGTACTGCCCCTCCGTCAGTGCAGCACTCCCTCAGTTCTGCCCCTCCGACAGTGCAGCGCTCCCTCAGTGCTGCCTCTCCGACAGTGTAGCACTCCCTCAGTGCAGCCTCTCCGAGAGTGCAGTGCTCTGTCAGTACTGCCCCTCTGACAATGCAGCGCTCCCTCATTACTGCCCATCTGACAGTGCAGCGCTCCCTCAGTACTGCCCCTCTGACAGTGCAGCACTCCCTCGGTACTGCCCCTCCGTCAGTGCAGCGCTCCCTCAGTACTGCCCCTACGACAGTGCAGCACTCCCTCAGTACTGTCCCTCCGACAGTGCAGCGCTCCCTCAGTACTGCCCCTACGACAGTGCAGCACTCCCTCAGTATTGTGCATCCGACAGTGCAGCGCTCCCTCAGTGCTGCCCCTCCGTCAGTGCAGTGCTCTCTCAATTCTGCCCCTCCGACATGGCAGCACTCCCTCAGTGCTGCCCCTCCAACAGTGCAGCGCTCCCTCAGTACTGCCCCTCCAACAGTGCAGCGCTCCCTCAGTACTGCCCCTCCAACAGTGCAGCGCTCCCTCAGTACTGCCCCTCCATCAGTGCAGCGCTCCCTCAGTACTGCCCCTCCATCAGTGCAGCACTCCCTCAGTACTGCCCCTCCGACAGTGCAGCACTCCCTCAGTACTGCCCCTCCAACAGTGCAGCGCTCCCTCAGTACTGCCCCTCCATCAGTGCAGCACTCCCTCAGTACTGCCCCTCCATCAGTGCAGCACTCCCTCAGTACTGCCCCTCCGACAGTGCAGCACTCCCTCAGTACTGCCCCTCCGACAGTGCAGCGTACTCTCAGTACTGCCCCTCCAACAGTGCCGCACTCCCTCAGTACAGCCTCTCCGAGAGTGCAGCGCTCCCTCGGTACTGCCCCTCACACAGTGCAGCACTCGCAGTAAAGCCCTCTGACAGTGCAGTGCTCTCTCAGTACGGCCCCTCGGACAATGCAGCATTCCCTCATTACTGCCCCTCTGACAGTGCAGCGCTCCCTCAGTACTGCCCCTCTGATAGTGCAGCACTCCCTTTGTACTGCCCCTCCGACTTTGCAGCGCTCTTTCAGTACTGACTCTCTGACAGTGCAGCGCTCCCTCAGTACTGCCCCTCCGGCAGTGCAGCACTCCCTCAGTACTGCCCCTCTGACAGTGCAGTGCTCCCTCAGTACTGCCCCTCCGTCAGTGCAGCGCTCCCTCAGTGCTGCCCCTCCGACACTGCAGCGCTCCCTCAGTTCTTTCCCTCCGTCAGTGCAGCGCTCCCTCTGTACTGTCCCTCCATCAGTGCAGTGCTCCCTCAGTACTGTCCCTCCATCAGTGCAGCGCTCCCTCAGTGCTGCCCCTCCGACACTGCAGCGCTCCCTCAGTTCTTTCCCTCCGTCAGTGCAGCGCTCCCTCTGTACTGTCCCTCCATCAGTGCAGTGCTCCCTCAGTACTGTCCCTCCATCAGTGCAGCGCTCCCTCAGTACTGCCCCTCCGACAGTGCAGCGCTCCCTCAGTACTGCACCTCCGACACTGCAGCGCTCCCTCAGTACTGCCCCTCCGACACTGCAGCACTCCCTCAGTACTGCCCCTCCGACAGTGCAGCGCTCCCTCAGTACTGCCCCTCCGGCAGTGCAGCACTCCCTCAGTACTGCCCCACCGACAGTGCAGTGCTCCCTCAGTACTGCCCCTCTGTCAGTGCAGCGCTCCCTCAGTGCTGCCCCTCCGACACTGCAGCGCTCCCTCAGTACTGTCCCTCCATCAGTGCAGCACTCCCTCAGTACTGCCCCTCCGACAGTGCAGCGCTCCCTCAGTACTGCCTCTCCGACAGTGCAGCGCTCCCTCAGTACTGCCCCTCCAACAGTGCAGCGCTCCCTCAGTACTGCACAGCTGACACTGCAGCGCTCCCTCAGTACTGCCCCTCTGACAGTGCAGTGCTCCCTCAGTACTGCCCCTCTGACACTGCAGCGCTCCCTCAGTACTGCCCCTCCGACAGTGCAGCACTCCCTCAGTACTGCCCCTCCGACAGTGCAGCGCTCCCTCAATACTGCCCCTCCGACAGTGCAGCGCTCCCTCAGTACTGCCCGTCCGACAGTGCAGCGCTCCCTCAGTTCTGCCCCTCTGACAGTGCAGCGCTCCCTCAGTACTGCCCCTCTGACAGTGCAGTGCTCCCTCAGTACTGACCCTCCATCAGTGCAGCGCTCCCTCAATACTGCCCCTCCGACACTGCAGCGCTCCCTCAGTACCGTCCCTCCATCAGTGCAGCACTCCCTCAGTACTGTCCCTCCGTCAGTGCAGCGCTCCCTCAGTACTTTCCCTCCGGCAGTGCAGCGCTCCCTCAGTACTGACCCTCCGACAGTGCAGAGCTCCCTCAGTACTGTCCTTCCGACAGTGCAGCGCTCCCTCAGTACTGTCCCTCCAACACTGCAGCGCTCCCTCAGTACTGTCCCTCTGACAGTGCAGCGCTCCCTCAGTACTGCCCCTACGACAGTGCAGCGCACCCTCAGTACTGCCCCTCCGACACTGCAGCGCTCCCTCAGATCTGCCCCTCTGACAATTCAGTGCTCCCTCAGTACTGCCCCTCTGACACTGCAGCGCTCCCTCAGTACTGCCCCTCTGACAGTGCAGCGCTCCCTCAGTATTGCCCCTCCGACAGTGCAGCGCTCCCTCAGTACTCCCCCTCCGACAGTGCAGCACTCCCTCAGTACTGCCCCTCCAACAGTGCAGAGCTACCTCAGTACTGACCCTCCGACAGTGCAGCGCTCCCTCAGTACTGCCCCTCCGTCAGTGCAGCACTCCCTCAGTTCTGCCCCTCCGACAGTGCAGCGCTCCCTCAGTGCTGCCTCTCCGACAGTGTAGCACTCCCTCAGTGCAGCCTCTCCGAGAGTGCAGTGCTCTGTCAGTACTGCCCCTCTGACAATGCAGCGCTCCCTCATTACTGCCCATCTGACAGTGCAGCGCTCCCTCAGTACTGCCCCTCTGACAGTGCAGCACTCCCTCGGTACTGCCCCTCCGTCAGTGCAGCGCTCCCTCAGTACTGCCCCTACGACAGTGCAGCACTCCCTCAGTACTGTCCCTCCGACAGTGCAGCGCTCCCTCAGTACTGCCCCTACGACAGTGCAGCACTCCCTCAGTATTGTGCATCCGACAGTGCAGCGCTCCCTCAGTGCTGCCCCTCCGTCAGTGCAGTGCTCTCTCAATTCTGCCCCTCCGACATGGCAGCACTCCCTCAGTGCTGCCCCTCCAACAGTGCAGCGCTCCCTCAGTACTGCCCCTCCAACAGTGCAGCGCTCCCTCAGTACTGCCCCTCCAACAGTGCAGCGCTCCCTCAGTACTGCCCCTCCATCAGTGCAGCGCTCCCTCAGTACTGCCCCTCCATCAGTGCAGCGCTCCCTCAGTACTGCCCCTCCATCAGTGCAGCACTCCCTCAGTATTGCGCCTCTGACAGTGCAGCGCTCCCTCAGTACTGCCCCTCCATCAGTGCAGCGCTCCCTCAGTACTGCCCCTCCAACAGTGCAGCGCTCCCTCAGTACTGCCCCTCCATCAGTGCAGCGCTCCCTCAGTACTGCCCCTCCATCAGTGCAGCACTCCCTCAGTACTGCCCCTCCAACAGTGCAGCACTCCCTCAGTACTGCCCCTCCAACAGTGCAGCGCTCCCTCAGTACTGCCCCTCCATCAGTGCAGCGCTCCCTCAGTACTGCCCCTCCATCAGTGCAGCACTCCCTCAGTACTGCCCCTCCGACAGTGCAGCACTCCCTCAGTACTGCCCCTCCGACAGTGCAGCGTACTCTCAGTACTGCCCCTCCAACAGTGCAGCGCTCCCTCAGTACTGCCCCTCCATCAGTGCAGCGCTCCCTCAGTACTGCCCCTTCATCAGTGCAGCACTCCCTCAGTACTGCCCCTCCGACAGTGCAGCACTCCCTCAGTACTGCCCCTCCAACAGTGCAGCGCTCCCTCAGTACTGCCCCTCCATCAGTGCAGCGCTCCCTCAGTACTGCCCCTCCATCAGTGTAGCACTCCCTCAGTACAGCCTCTCCGAGAGTGCAGCGCTCCCTCAGTACTGCCCCTCAGACAGTGCAGCACTCTCAGTAAAGCCCTCTGACAGTGCAGTGCTCTCTCAGTACGGCCCCTCGGACAATGCAGCATTCCCTCATTACTGCCCCTCTGACAGTGCAGCGCTCCCTCAGTACTGCCCCTCTGATAGTGCAGCACTCCCTTTGTACTGCCCCTCCAACTTTGCAGCGCTCTTTCAGTACTGACTCTCTGACAGTGCAGCGCTACCTCAGTACTGCCCCTCCGGCAGTGCAGCACTCCCTCAGTACTGCCCCTCTGACAGTGCAGTGCTCCCTCAGTACTGCCCCTCCGTCAGTGCAGTGCTCCCTCAGTGCTGCCCCTCCGACACTGCAGCGCTCCCTCAGTTCTTTCCCTCCGTCAGTGCAGCGCTCCCTCTGTACTGTCCCTCCATCAGTGCAGTGCTCCCTCAGTACTGTCCCTCCATCAGTGCAGCGCACCCTCAGTACTGCCCCTCCGACAGTGCAGCGCTCCCTCAGTACTGCACCTCCGACACTGCAGCGCTCCCTCAGTACTGCACCTCTGACACTGCAGCGCTCCCTCAGTACCGCCCCTCTGACAGTGCAGTGCTCCCTCAGTACTGCCCCTCCGACAGTTCAGCGGTCCCTCAGTATTGCCCCGCCAACAGTGCAGCGCTCCCTCAGCACTGCCGCTTCGACATTGCGGCGCTCGCTCAGTATTGACCCTCCGACAGTGCAGCACTCCCTCAGTACTGCCCTTCCGACAGTGCAGTGCTCCCTCAGTACTGCCCCTCCGACAGTGCAGCGCTCCCTCAGTATTGCCCCTCCATCAGTGCAGCACTCCCTCAGTACTGCCCCTCCGACAATGCAGCGCTCCCTCAGCACTGCCCCTCCGACAGTGCAGCGCTCCCTCAGTACTGACCATCCGACAGTGCAGCGCTCCCTCAGTACTGCCCCTCCGTCAGTGCAGCACTCCCTCAGTACTGCCCCTCCGACAGTGCAGCACTCTTTCATTATTGCGCCTCCGACATTGCAGCACTCCCTCAGTACTGCCCCTCCGACATTGCTGCACTCCCTCAGTATTGCGCCTCCGACAGTGCAGCGCCCCCTCAGTACTGCCCCTACAACAATGCCACGCTCCCTCTGTACTGCCCCTCTGACATTGCAGCGCTCCCACAGTACTGCCTCTCCAACAGTGCAGCACTCTCTCAGTACTGCCCCTCCGACAGTGCAGCGCTCCCTCAGTACTGCACCTCCGACATTACAGCGCTCCCTCAGTACTGCCCCTCCAACAGTGCAGGGCTCCCTCAGTACTGCCCCGCCGGCAGTGCAGCGCTCCCTCAGTACTGCCCCTCCGACAGTGCAGCACTCCCTCAGTACTGCCCCTCCGACAGTGCAGCACTCCCTCAGTACTGCCCCTCCGACAGTGCAGCGCTCCCTCAGTACTGCCCCTCCAACAGTGCAGCGCTCCCTCAGTACTGCCCCTCCGACACTGCAGCACTCACTCAGTACTGCCCCTCCGACAGTGCAGCACTCCCTCAGTACTGCCCCTCCGACAGTGCAGCGCTCCCTCAGTACTGCCCCTCCAATAGTGCAGCGCTCCCTCCGTACTGCCCCTCCGTCAGTGCAGCACTCCCTCAGTACTGCCCCTCCGACAGGGCAGCACTCCCTCAGTACTGCCCCTCCGACAGGGCAGCACTCCCTCAGTATTGCGCCTCCGACAGTGCAGCTCTCCCTCAATACTGCCCCTCCGACAGTGCAGCGTTCTCTCAGTACTGCCCCTCCAAAAGTGCCGCACTCCCTCAGGACTGCCTCTCCGAGAGTGCAGCGCTCCCTCGGTACAGCCCCTCAGACAGTGCAGCACTCTCAGTAAAGCCCATCCGACAGTGCAGTGCTCTCTCAGCACTGCCCCTCGGACAATGCAGCGTTCCCTCATTACTGCCCCTCTGACAGTGCAGCGCTCCCTCAGTATTGCCCCTCTGACAGTGCAGGACACCTTCAGTACTGCCCCTCCGACAGTGCAGTGGGCCCTCAGTACTGCCCCTCCGGCAGTGCAGCACTCCCTCACTACTGCCCCTTCGACAGTGCAGTGCTCCCTCAGTACTGCCCCTCTGTCAGTGCAGCACTCCCTCAGTGCTGCCCCTCTGACACTGCAGCGCTCCCTCAGTACTGTCCCTCCGTCAGTGCAGCGCTCCCTCAGTACTGTCCCTCCATCAGTGCAGCGCTCCCTCAGTACTGTCCCTCCGTCAGTGCAGCACTCCCTCACTACTGCCCCTTCGACAGTGCAGTGCTCCCTCAGTACTGCCCCTCTGTCAGTGCAGCACTCCCTCAGTGCTGCCCCTCTGACACTGCAGCGCTCCCTCAGTACTGCCCCTCCGACAGTGCGGTGCTCCCTCGGTACTGCCCCTCCGACAGTGCAGCACTCCTTCAGTACTGCCCCTCCAACAATGCAGCGCTCCCTCAGTACTGCCCCTCCGACAATGCAGCGCTCCCTCAGTACTGCCCCTCCGACAATGCAGCTCACCCTCAGTACTGCCAATCCGACAGTGCGGCGCTCCATCAGTACTGACCCACCAACAGTGCAGTACTCCCTCAGTGTTACGCCTCCGACAGTGCAGTGCTCCTTCAGTACTGCCCCTACGACAGTGCAGCACTCCCTCAGTACTGCCCCTCCGACAGTGCAGCGCTCCCTCAGTGCTGCCCCTCCAACAATGCAGCACTCCCTCAGTACTGCCCCTCCGTCAGTGCAGCACTCCCTCAGTACTGCCCCTCCGACAGTGCAGCTCACCCTCAGTACTGCCCCTCCGACAGTGCGGCGCTCCCTCAGTACTGACCCTCCGACAGTGCAGCGCTCCCTCAGTATTGCGCCTCCGACAGTGCAGCGCTCCCTCAGTACTGCCCCTCCGACATTGCAGCGTTCTCTCAGTACTGCCCCTCCAACAGTGCCGCGCTCCCTCAGTACTGCTTCTCCGACAGTGTAGCACTCCCTCAGTACAGCCTCTCCGAGAGTGCAGCGCTCCCTCGGTACTGCCCCTCAGACAGTGCAGCACTCTCAGTAAAGCCCTCCGACAGTGCAGTGCTCTCTCAGTACTGCCCCTTCGACAGTGCAGTGCTCCCTCAGTACTGCCCCTCTGACAATGCAGCGTTCCCACATTACTGCCGGTCTGACAGTGCAGCGCTCCCTCAGTACTGCCCCTCTGACAGTGCAGCACTCCCTCGGTACTGCCCCTCCGTCAGTGCAGCGCTCCCTCAGTACTGCCCCTACGACAGTGCAGCACTCCCTCAGTATTGTCCCTCTGAAAGTGCAGCACTCGCTCAGTACTGCCCCTCTGACACTACAGCACTCCCTCAGCACTGCCCCTCCGACATTGCAGTGCTCCCTCAGTACTGCCCCTCCGACAGTGCAGCGCTCCCTCAGTACTGCCCCTCCGACAGTGAAGCACTCCCTCATTACTGCCCCTCCGACAGTGCAGCGCTCCCTCAGTACTGCCCCTCCGACAGTGCAGCGCTCCCTCAGTACTGCCCCTCCGACAATGCAGCGTTCCCTCATTACTGCCCATCTGACAGTGCAGCGCTTCTTCAATACTGCCCCTCTGACAGTGCAGCAGTCCCTCGGTACTGCCCCTCCGACAGTGCAGAGCTCTTTCAGTACTGACACTCTCACAGTGCAGTGGGCCCTCAGTACTGCCCCTCCGGCAGTGCAGCGCTCCCTCAGTACTGTTCCTCCGTCAGTGCAGCGCTCCCTCAGTACTGTCCCTCCGAAAGTGCAGCACTCGCTCAGTACTGCCCCTCCGAAACTACAGCACTCCCTCAATACTGCCCCGACGACAGTGCAGCGCTCACTCAGTACTGCCCCTCCGACATTCCAGTTCTCCCTCAGTACTGCCCCTCCGACAGTGCAGCGCTCCCTCAGTACTGCCCCTCCGACAGTGCAGCGCTCCCTCAGTACTGCCCCTCCGGCAGTGCAGCGCTCCCTCAGTACTGCCCCTCCGACAGTGCAGCGCTCCCTCAGTACTGCCCCTCCGACAATGCAGCATTCCCTCATTACTGCCCATCTGACAGTGCAGCGCTCCCTCAGTACTGCCCCTCTGGCAGTGCAGCACTCCCTCAGTACTGTCTCTCCGTCAGTGCAGCCCTCCCTCAGTACTGCCCCTATGACAGTGCAGCACTCCCTCAGTACTGCCCCTCCGAAAGTGCAGCACTCGCTCAGTACTGCCCCTCCGACAGTGCAGCGCTCCCTCAGTACTGCCCCTCCGACATTGCAGTGCTCCCTCAGTACTGCCCCTCCGACAGTGCAGCGCTCCCTCATTACTGCCCCTCCGAGAGTGCAGCGCTCCCTCAGTACTGCCCCTCCGACAGTGCAGCGCTCCCTCTGTACTGCCCCTCCGCCAGTGCAGCGCTCCCTCAGTACAGCCCCTCCGACAGTGCGGCGCTCCCAGTACTGCCCCTCCGACAGTGCAGCGCTCCCTCAGTACTGCCCCTCCGACAGTGCAGCGCTCCCTCAGTACAGCCCCTCCGACAGTGCAGCAGTCCCTCAGTAATGCCCCTCCGACAGTGCAGAACTCCCTCAGTACTGCCCCTCCGACAGTGCAGCGCTCCCTCAGGAACCAGGAGAGAGTGAGGGACGCTAAAATCAGTGAGGGGGAGAATATAACAGAAATAGCAATCACACCAACAAGAGGAAAAGCAGCTGAATATAATGTTGTATTTGGCACATGATTTGAAAACTACATTCGACAATTTTTCGAAGGTTGCACTTCATTCCATTCTGATTCGGATGTACAGTGGCTTGGGGTCCCAGTACCTTGTCCGACCTCCTCATCTTAGACACTGTCCCATCAAACACTCCCAGGCCAGGTACAGCACGGGGTTAGATACAGAGTAAAGCTCCCTCTACACTGTCCCATCAAACACTCCCAGGGCAGGTACAGCACGGGTTAGATACAGAGTAAAGCTCCCTCTACACTGTCCCATCAAACACTCCCAGGGCAGGTACAGCACGGGTTAGATACAGAGTAAAGCTCCCTCTACACTGTCCCATCAAACACTCCCAGGGCAGGTACAGCACGGGTTAGATACAGAGTAAAGCTCCCTCTACACTGTCCCATCAAACACTCCCAGGGCAGGTACAGCACGGGTTAGATACAGAGTAAAGCTCCCTCTACACTGTCCCAGGAAACACTCCTAGGGCAGGTACAGCACGGGTTAGATACAGAGTAAAGCTCCCTCTACACTGTCCCATCAAACACTCCCAGGGCAGGTACAGCACGGGTTAGATACAGAGTAAAGCTCCCTCTACACTGTCCCAGGAAACACTCCTAGGGCAGGTACAGCACGGGTTAGATACAGAGTAAAGCTCACTCTGCACTGTCCCCATCAAACACTCCCAGGGCAGGTACAGCACGGGTTAGATACAGAGTAAAGCTCCCTCTACACTGTCCCATCAAACACTCCCAGGGCAGGCACAGTACGGGTTAGATACAGAGTAATGCTCTCTCTACACTGTCCCATCAAACACTCCCAGGGCAGGTACAGCAAGGGTTAGATACAGAGTAAAGCTCCCTCTACACTGTCCCATCAAACACTCCCAGGGCTGGTACAGCACGGGGTTAGATACAGAGTAAAGCTCCCTCTACACTGTCCAATCAAACACTCCCAGAGCAGGTACAGCACGGGTTAGATACAGAGTAAAGCTCCCTCCACACTGTCCCATCAAACACTCCCAGGGCAGGTAAAGCGCGGGTTAGATACAGAGTAAAGCTCCCTCTACACTGTCCCATAAAACACTCCCAGGGCAGGTACAGCACGGGTTATATACAGAGTAACGCTCGGTCTACACTGTCCCATCAAACACTCCCAGGGCAGGTACAGCACAGGTTAGATACAGAGTAAAGCTCCCTCTACACTGTCCCATCAAACACTCCCAGGGCAGGTACAGCACGGTTTAGATACAGAGTAAAGCTCCCTCTACACTGTCCCATCAAACACTCCCAGGGCAGGGACAGCATGGGTTAGATACAGAGTAAAGCTCCCTCTACACTGTCCCTTCAAACACTCCTAGGGCAGGTACAGCATGGGTTAGATACAGAGTAAAGCTCCCTCTACACTGTCCCATCAAACACTCCCCGGGCAGGTACAGCACGGGTTAGATACAGAGTAAAGCTCCCTCTACACGATCCCATCAAACACTCCCAGGGCAGGTACAGCACGGGTTAGATACAGAGTAAAGCTCCCTCTACACTGTCCCATCAAGCACTCCCAGGGCAGGGACAGCATGGGTTAGATACAGAGTAAAGCTCCCTGTACACTGTCCCATCAAACACTCCCAGGGCAGGTACAGCACGGCTTAGATACAGAGTAAAGCTCCCTCTACACTGTCCCATCAAACACTCCCAGGGCAGGTACAGCACGGGTTAGATACAGAGTAAAGCTCCCTCTACACTGTCCCATCAAACACTCCCGGGGCAGGTACAGCATCAGTTAGATACAGAGTAAAGCTCCCTCTACACTGTCCCATCAAACAATCCCAGGGCAGGTGCAGCACGGGTTAGATACAGGGTAAAGCTCCCTCTACACGTTCCCATCAAACACTCCTAGGGCAGGTACAGCATGGGTTAGATACAGAGTAAAGCTCCCTCTACACTGTCCCATCAAACACTCCCAGGGCAGGTACAGCACGGGGTTAGATACAGAGTAAAGCTCCCTCTACACTGTCCCATCAAAAACTCCCAGGGCAGGTGCAGCACGGGTTAGATACAGGGTAAAGCTCCCTCTACACGTTCCCATCAAACACTCCTAGGGCAGGTACAGCATGGGTTAGATACAGAGTAAAGCTCCCTCTACACTGTCCCATCAAACACTCCCAGGGCAGGTACAGCACGGGGTTAGATACAGAGTAAAGCTCCCTCTACACTGTCCCATCAAAAACTCCCAGGGCAGGTACAGCACGGGTAAGATACAGAGTAAAGCTCTCTCTACACTGTCCCATCAAACACTCCCAGGGCAGGTTCAGCACGGGGTTAGATACAGAGTAAAGCTCCCTCTACACTGCCCCATCAAACACTCCCAGAGCAGGTACAGCACGAGTTAGATACAGAGTAAAGCTCCCTCTACACTGTCCCATCAAACACTCCCAGGGCAGGTACAGCACAGGTTAGACACAGAGTAAAGCTCCCTCTACACTGTCCCATCAAACACTCCCAGGGCAGGTACAGCACGGGTTAGATACAGAGTAAAGCTCCCTCTACACTGTCCCATCAAACACTCCCAGGGCAGGTACAGCACGGGTTAGATACAGAGTAAAGCTCCCTCTACACTGTCCCATAAAACACTCCCAGGGCAGGTACAGCACGGGTCATATACAGAGTAACGCTCGGTCTACACTGTCCCATCAAAAACTCCCAGGGCAGGTACAGTACGGGTTAGATACAGAGTAAAGCTCCCTCTATACTGTCCCATCAAACACTCCCAAGGCAGGTACAACACGGGTTAGATACAGAGTAAAGCTCCCTCTACACTGTCCCGTCAAACACTCCCAGGGCAGGTGCAGCACCGGTTACATACAGAGTAAAGCTCCCTCGAAACTACCCCATCAAACACCCCCAGGGCAGGTACAGCATGGGATAGATACAGAGTAAAGCTCTCTCTACACTGTCTCATCAAACACTCCCAGGGCAGGTACAGCACAGGTTAGATACAGAGTAATGCTCCCTCTACACTGCCCCATCAAACACTCCCAGGTCAGGTACAGCACGGGTTAGATATAGAGTAAAGCTCCCTCTACACTGTCCCATCAAACACTCCCAGGGCAGGTACAGCACGGGTTAGATACAAAGTATATCTCCCTCTACACTGTCCCATCAAACACTCCCAGGGCATGTACAGCACGGTTAGATACAGAGTAAAACTCCCTCTGCACTGTCCCATAAAACCCCCTGGGACAGATACAGCACGGGGTTAGATACAGAGTAAAGCTCCCTCTACACTCTCTCATCAAACACTCCCAGGGCAGGTACAGCAAGGGCATGATACAGAGTAAATCTCCCTCGACACTGTCACATCAAACACTCCCAGGGCAGGTACAGCACGGGTTAGACACAGAGTAAAGCTCCCTCTACACTGTCGCATCAAACACTCCCAGGGCAGGTACAGCACGGTTAGACACAGAGTAAAGCTCGCTCTACACTGTCCCATCATACACTCCCAGGGAAGGTACAGCACGGGTTAGATACAGAGTAAAGCTCCCTCTACACTGTCCCATCAAACACTCCCAGGGCATGTACCGCGCGGGTTAGATACAGAGTAAAGCTTCCTCTACACTGTCCCATCAAACAATCCCAGGGCAGGTACAGCGCGGGTTACACACAGAGTAAAGCTCCCTCTGCACTGACCGATCAAACACTCCCAGGGCAGGTACAGCACGGATTAGATACAGAGTAAAGCTCCCTCTACACTGTCCCATGAAACACTCCCAGGGCAGGTACAGCACGGGTTATATACAGAGTAAAGCTTCCTCTACACTGTCCCATCAAACACTCCCAGGGCAGGTACAGCATGGGTTAGATACAGAGTAAACTCCCTCTACACTGTCCTATCAAACACTCTCAGGGCAGGTACAGCACGGGTTAGATACAGAGTAAAGCACCCTCTATTCTGTCCTATCAAACACTACCAGGGCAGGTACAGCACGGGTTAGATACAGAGTAAAGCTCCCTCTACACTGTCCCATCAAACACTCCCAGGGCAGTTACAGCACGGGTTACATACAGAGTAAAGCTCCCACTACACTGTACCATCAAACACTCCCGGGGCAGGTACAGCACAGGTTAGATACAGAGTAAAGCTCCCTCTACACTGTCCCATCAAACACTCCCAGGGCAGGTACAGCATGGGGTTAGATACAGAGCAAAGCTCCCTCTACACTGTCCTATCAAACACTCCCAGAACAGGTACAGCATGGGTTAGATACAGTGTAAAGCTCCCTCTACACTTTCCCATCAAACACTCCCAGCGCAGGTACAGCATGGGGTTAGATACAGAGCAAAGCTCCCTCTACACTGTCCTATCAAACACTCCCAGAACAGGTACAGCATGGGTTAGATACAGTGTAAAGCTCCCTCTACACTGTCCCATCAAACACTCCCAGGGCAGGTACAGCACGAGTTAGATACAGAGTAAAGCTCCCTCTACACTGTCCCATCAAACACTCCCAGGGCAGGTACAGCACGGGTTAGATACAGAGTAAAGCTCCCACTACACTGTCCCATCAAACATTCCCGGGGCAGGTACAGCACAGGTTAGATACAGAGTAAAGCTCCCTCTACACTGTCCCATCAAACACTCCCAGAGCAGGTACAGCATGGGGTTAGATACAGAGTAAAGCTCCCTCTACACTGTCCTATCAAACACTCCCAGGGCAGGTACAGCATGGGTTAGATACAGTGCAAAGCTCCCTCTACACTTTCCCATCAAACACTCCCAGCGCAGGTACAGCACGGGTTAGATACAGAGTAAAGCTCCCTCTACACTGTCCCATCAAACACTCCCAGGGCAGGTACAGCACGGGTTAGATACAGAGTAAAGCTCCCTCTACACTGTCCCATTAAACACTCCCAGGGAAGGTACAGCACGAGTTAGATACAGAGTAAAGCTCCCTCTACACTGTCCCATCAAACAATCCCAGGGAAGGTGCAGCACAGGTAAGATACAGAGTAAAGCTCACTCTACACTGTCCCATCAAACACTCCCAGGGCAGGTACAGCATGGGTTAGATACAGAGTAAAGCTCCCTCTACACTGTCCCATCAAACACTCCCAGGGCAGGTACAGCACGGGTTAGATACAGAGTAAATATCCCTCTACACTGTCCCATCAAACACTCCCAGGGCAGGTACAGCACCGGTTAGATACAGAGTAAAGCTCCCTCTACACTACCCCATGAAACACACCCAGGGCAGGTACAGCACGGGTTAGATACAGAGTAAAGCTCCCTCTACACTGTCCCATCAAACACTCCCAGTTCAGGTACAGCACGGGTTAGATACAGAGTAAAGCTCCCTCTACACTGTCCCATCAAACACTCCCAGGGCAGGTACAGCACGGGTTAGATACAGAGTAAAGCTCCCTCTACACTACCCCATGAAACACTCCCAGGGCAGGTACAGCATGGGTTAGATACAGAGTAAAGCTCCCTCTACACTGTCCCATCAATCACTCCCAGTTCAGGTACAGCACGGGTTAGATATAGAGTAAAGCTCCCTCTACACTGTCCCATCAAACACTCCTGGGGCAGGTACAGTATGGGTTAAATATAGAGTAAAGCTCCTTCTACACTGTCCCATCAAACACTCCCAGGGCAGTTACAGCACGGGTTAGACACAAAGTAAATCTCCCTCTACACTGTCCCATCAAACACTCCCAGGGCATGTACAGCACGGTTAGATCGAGAGTAAAGCTCCCTCTGCACTGTCCCATAAAACCCCCTGGGACAGGTACAGCACGGGGTTAGATACAGAGTTAAGCTCCCTCTACACTGTCTCATCAAACACTCACAGGGCTGGTACAGCAAGGGTTAGATACAGAGTAAATCTCCCTCTACACTGTCCCATCAAACACTCCCAGGGTAGGTACAGCACGGGTTAGACACAGAGTAAAGCTCCCTCTACACTGTCGCATCAAACACTCCCAGGGCAGGTACAGCACAGTTAGACACAGAGCAAAGCTCCCTCTACACTGTCCCATCAAACACTCCCAGGGCAGGTACAGCACGGGTTAGATACAGAGTAAAGCTCCCTCTACACTGTCCCATCAAACACTCCCAGGGCAGGTACAGCACGGGTTAGATACAGAGTAAAGCTCCCTCGACACTGTCCCATCAAACACTCCCAGGGCAGGTACCGCGCGGGTTAGATACAAAGTAAAGCTCCCTCTACACTGTCCCATCAAACAATCCCAGGGCAGGTACAGCGCGGGTTAGACACAGAGTAAAGCTCCCTCTGCACTGACCGATCAAACACTCCCAGGGCAGGTACAGCACGGATTAGAAAAGAGAGTAAAGCTCCCTCTAAACTGTCCCATGAAACATTCCCAGGGCAGGTACAGCACGGGTTAGATACAGAGTAAACTCCCTCTACACTGTCCCATCAAAAACTCCCAGGGCCGGTACAGCACGGGTTAGATACAGAGTAAAGCTCCCTCTATTCTGTCCTATCAAACACTACCAGGGCAGGTACAGCACGGGTTAGATACAGAGTAAAGCTCCCTCTACACTGTCCCATCAAACTCTCCCAGAGCAGGTACAGCACGGGTTAGATACAGAGTAAAGCTCCCTCGACACTGTCCCATAAAACACTCCCAGGGCAGGGACAGCATGGGTTATATACAGAGTAACGCTCGCTCTACACTGTCCCATCAAAATCTCGCAGGGCAGGTACAGTACGGGTTAGATACAGAGTAAAGCTCCCTCTATACTATCCCATCAAACACTCCCAGGGCCGGTACAACACGGGTTAGATACAGAGTAAAGAGCCCTCTAGACTGTCCCATCAAACACTCCCAGGGCAGGTACAGCACCGGTTAGATACAGAGTAAAGCTCCCTCTACACTACCCCATCAAACACTCCCAGGGCAGGTACAGCATGGGATAGATACAGAGTAAAGCTCTCTCTACACTGTCTCATCAAACACTCCCAGGGCAGGTACAGCACGGGTTAGATACAGAGTAAAGCTCCCTCTACACTGTCCCATCAAACACTCCCAGGGCAGGTACAGCACGGGTTAGATACAGAGTAAAGCTCCCTCTACACTGTCCCATCAAACAGTCCCAGGGCAGGTACAGCACGGGTTACATACAGAGTAAAGCTCACTCTGCACTGTCCAATCAAACACTCACAGGGCAGGTACAGCACGGGGTTAGATACAGAGTAAATCTCCCTCTACACTGTCCCATCAAACACTCCCAGGGCAGGTACAGCACGGGTTAGGTACAGAGTAAAGCTCCCTCTACACTGTCCCATCAAGCACTCCCAGGGCAGGTACAGCACGGGCTAGATACAGAGTAAAGCTCGCTCTACACTGTCCCATCAAACACTCCCAGGGCAGGTACAGCACGGGTTAGATACAGAGTAAAGCTCCCACTACACTGTCCCATCAAACACTCCCGGGGCAGGTACAGCAGTGGTTAGATAAAGAGTAAAGCTCCCTCTGCACTGTCCCATCAAACACTCCCAGGGCAGGTACAGCATGGGGTTAGATACAGAGTAAAGCTCCCTCTACACTGTCCTATCAAACACTCCCAGAGCAGGTACAGCATGGGTTAGATACAGTGCAAAGCTCCCTCTACACTTTCCCATCAAACACTCCCAGCGCAGGTACAGCATGGGTTAGATAAAAAGTAAAGCTCCCTCTACAGTGTCCCATCAAACACTCCCAGGGCAGGTACAGCACGAGTTAGATACAGAGTAAATCTCCCTCTACACTGTCCCATCAAACACTCCCAGGGCAGGTACAGCACGGGTTAGGTACAGAGTAAAGCTCCCTCTACACTGTCCCATCAAACACTCCCAGGGCAGGTACAGCACGGGTTAAATACAGAGTAAAGCTCGCTCTACACTGTCCCATCAAACACTCCCAGGGCAGGTACAGCATGGGTTAGATACAGTACAAAGCTCCCTCTACACTTTCCCATCAAACACTCCCAGCGCAGGTAGAGCATGGGTTAGATAAAGAGTAAAGCTCCCTCTACAGTGTCCCATCAAACACTCCCAGTGCAGGTACAGCACGAGTTAGATACAGAGTAAAGCTCCCTCTACACTGTCCCATCAAACACTCCCAGGGCAGGTACAGCACAGGTTAGATACAGAGTAAATCTCACTCTACACTGTCCCATCAAACACTCCCAGGGCAGTTACAGCACAGGTTAGATACAGAGTAAATCTCACTCTACACTGTCCCATCAAACACTCCCAGGGCAGGTACAGCACCGGTTAGATACAGCGTGTTAAGTATGTGTATTGTATTGAACAATTAACACAAAGACTTAAACGTATAACTCAAACAGGTCTTTACTGGTTGGAGGTAGGGACTACACTGAATACAAGATTACTGCACAGTGCTTATATACCGGTGTGTTCACCCCCGGTATTACGTCTACAGCAGCCCGAGAAAGGAGTACATCTCTTAAGGTGGAACAGGCTTAAGCTCTCTTAAGGTGGAACAGGTTACATACACAACACTCCTCCCTTCTTAGCTTTATAGTCATCCCCCCATTTAACATAACGTAATAACATATATACATATATAACTTCATGTTTAACGTAACATATCACAGATTCAGTCTCTGCGGAAAACAGTTCACAGATTCAATCTCTGTGGTGTAGTCGGTTCACGTTACTCATTCAATAGTCCTTTCATGGATTTAACTGCTTGAACTTCCGAACTGATTTGGCTCCGTTCGGAGGGACCACGTGTGTGATCTGGCAGAGGTGATAATGGTTCAGATGGGTCATCTTCTGTTTTTACTTTTCCTTTTCTGCTTCTTGGAGACTCTCTGGGCTCCATTGTCAGCTGCCACAGCTGCCAGCTGCATGCGCAGTTCCTCCTTCTCTTCCTCCTGTTTCCGTCGTAGAGCCAGCTTCTCCCGATGTTCCGTAGACTTTTGGTGCTCCTCCATGATTTCTGCACTTTGGGAGTCGAAGTTACAAGCTGGGCAGGACAGGACATCGTAATATTCGGTGTCGTCCACCAGGTCATAGTAATATTCGGTGTCGTCCTGAGCTAGACCAGTGAGAGGGTCGTCTATTTCCTCCATACCCAGCTGGACGTTAGCCAGCTCTTGTTCCAAATCCAGACATCTTTCCTGAAGAGACTTCTTCATGTGTACCTCTGCATCCAGCTTTTTCTGGGCTTTCAGCAAGTCGTTTACTAGTGACCTCATTTGTGATTTTAATACTTCAACTTCCTTTGGAGATTGATTGGTCGGACTATGCAATCCCTCTACCGGAGCAGCTGTTTCAGCAGTCTGTTGTTCTACATTGACGTGAGTCAGCGTACTTTTGGCATCCAATGGCTGCTCTGTTGCAGTCGTTTCAGTCTGTGTCGTCACATCAGCCATCTCAATGACTTTTGAGAGCTCCGAACCCTTTCCCTTTGAAGATCGCAGCTCGTGTTCAAGTTTTTCCCATTTCAGAGTCTTGTCCCTCAGCATATGAAGGAGTTGGCTGACCGTTAACTCTTCTGACACCAGATTATGGCACGCACCTTCAGAACCTGAATCAGCTTTGATTCGTTCGGCCTCCTCGCGCAGATGGTTGGTGTGCTCCTGCTCCATTTTCTCCATCAGTTGCTTCTGTTGCCTTTCCAGATTCTCCCACTCTGTAACAAAGAACTTTTTTTATTTCATTCATCTCTTGCTCAAAACGGCGAATCATTTGTTCTAATTGCTGTTGTAGTTTGAAATGGAGTTGAGTTCGAGCCCAGTGGCCCTCAAAAATGTGCATATCAGTAGACTTGACAGACTCAGAATTCTCTGTTAAACTATGTTGTTGTTGCTCAGTGGAATTCTGTGCTGAAACTTTGTCTTTTGCACATGGGTTGGTCTTACCATCATCAGTTCTAGAGTCTGGGCTGATTATCTGCACCGAGTTCTCACTCTTTATGGCTTTTAGCGAATGCCAGTCCATATTTATGTTTCTAAACCACTCCCGGCCTAGTAGTGGTGGACCTCCCTCCGGTAGCACATATAAGTCCATTATTTGACTTCCTTCGCCCTTGTTGGCCACTGCAACCTTTATTGTCCCGATGGGGTACACTCTCTGCCCCGTGTAGGTTGTCAATATAATCTCCGTATCCTGTAGGGGAATATGTTGGAATAACCTTCTGTAATCTTTCTTATTCATGACCGACAATGCCGATCCAGTGTCCAATTCCATTTTTACTTGGACTCCTTCTATCTGAAGAGTAACCCAAATTGTCTGGAGGTCTGCACCCTTACCAACGTTGAGTACCCTTAAGCTAGCCAGTTCAATACTGCTAGCGTCTGAATCGGACTCCTGTTCGGCCACCTTGTGTACTTTTGCGTATTTTCCTTGCGGTGACTTCTTGTTGCTGGTCTTCTTCCCTGACCTGCATACTCTAGCTATATGTCCAAGCTTACCACATGTTCTGCATTCTTGGTTTTTAAACCAACACTGGTTCTGATCATGCGTTGTCTTTCCACAACGATAACATTTGCCAGAACTCACACCCAATTTGTGTGCACTGAGCTCCGGTGACCGTAGCTGCATTACTGCCGTGCCTCTCGCTGCGGCTTCGTGTGCTGCTGCCATAGTGACCGCCTTCTCAAGCGTCAGCTCATTCTCCTCGAGCAGTCGCTTTTGTGTATCCTGTTTAAATAAACCACACACAAATTTGTCTCGTAGTGCATCTGTCAGGCCCGTTCGAAACTGGCAATATTTCGCTAATTTACGCAATTCCAGCAAATATTCAGCATTGCTTTCATGCTGTAGCTGCCTTCTGTCGTAAAATTTAAATCGTTCCGCTAGCATCAGCGGCGTGGGGTTTAGATGATCTTTCAGGACAGTAACAATCTCATCGAACGTCTTATCCGCCGGTTCATCTGGTGATAACAGGTGTTTCAATTGCCCGTATGTCTTCGCACCCATTAAATTTAATAATGTTAGTGCTTTATCAGCCTCACGAATTTTATTGGCCTTACAATAATTTTTAACTCGTTCAACATATATGGCCCAATCTTCGATGTCACTATCAAAGTTGCTAATATTCCCGTGTTTAGGCATTGTAGTACTTTATCAGATTTGCAATTCCTCAGATTTTTTTTTTTTTTTACTGCTATCCAAGATGGCGGCTTCCCGCTCTTGCCGTCGTCCTCCGCCCACAAAATGGCGGTTTTCCCGCGCTTGGCGGTCTTCACTCGTCCCCCGACGCCGTCTCCCTTCAGCCCCGAGTGCGGCCCTTATCTCCGCCGCGATCGATAGCCCGCGCTTTTCACCGCGGCTCTCGCGCCTTCAGTGTCTGCCGACGCTGCGCCTTTCAGCCCGAGTGCGGCCCTTATCAGGGATTTCGATCGATGGCCTGGCTGCGCCTCGCACTTGAAAGCGGCCCGGCCCTTATCAGTGCTTGCGATCGATGGCCCGGCTGCGCCCCTCACTTCAAAGCGGCCCGGCCCTTATCTGCCGATCGCTATCGCCCTGTACCTCTCTCTTCCCCAGTCCTGTCTTCTACTCCGGTTCACAAGCTGATGGAGGCTTCAGGGTCCTAATGCCTGTCGCTTCCAGTGGGGTGGTGAGTGGTGAGGTTTGAAACCTCTCTTCAACCGCCGTGGAATAACTGCCGCAGCGTAAGAACCTGACTCGTCGCCAGTGTTAAGTATGTGTATTGTATTGAACAATTAACACAAAGACTTAAACGTATAACTCAAACAGGTCTATACTGGTTGGAGGTAGGGACTATACTGAATACAAGATTACTGCACAGTGCTTATATACCGGTGTGTTCTCCCCCGGTATTACGTCTACAGCAGCCTGAGAAAGTAGTACATCTCTTAAGGTGGAACAGGCTTAAGCTCTCTTAAGGTGGAACAGGTTACATACACAACACAGAGTAAAGCTCCCTCTACACTACCCCATGAAACACTCCCAGGGCAGGTACAGCATGGGTTAGATACAGAGTAAAGCTCTCTCTACACTGTCTCATCAAACACTCCCAGGGCAGGTACAGCACGGGTTAGATACAGAGTAAAGCTCCCTCTACACTGTCCCATCAAACACTCCCAGAGCAGGTACAGTACGCGTTAGATACAGAGTAAAGCTCCCTCTACACTGTCCCATCGAACACCCCCAGGGCAGGTACAGCACGGGTTAGATACAGAGTAAAGCTCCCTCTACACTGTCCCATCAAACACTCCCAGGGCAGGTACAGTACGCGTTAGATACAGAGTAAAGCTCCCTCTACACTGTCCCATCAAAAACTCCCAGAGCATGTACAGCACGGTTAGATACAAAGTAAAGCTCCCTCTACACTGTCCCATCAAACACTCCCAGGGCAGGTACAGCACGGGTTAGATACAGAGTAAATCTCCCTCTACACTGTCCCATCAAAAACTCCCAGAGCATGTACAGCACGGTTAGATACAAAGTAAAGCTCCCTCTACACTGTCTCATCAAACACTCCCAGGGCAGGTACAGCACGGGTTAGATACAGAGTAAAGCTCCCTCTACACTGTCTCATCAAACACTCCCAGGGCAGGTACAGCACGGGGTTAGATACAGAGTAAAGCTCCCTCTACACTGTCCCATCAAACACTCCCAGGGCAGGTACAGCAAGGGTTAGATACAGAGTAAAGCTCACTCTACACTGTCCCATCAAACATTCCCAGGGCAGGTACAGCACGGGTTAGACACAGAGTAAAGCTCCCTCTACACTGTCGCATCATACACTCCCAGGGCAGGTACAGCACGGTTAGACACAGAGTAAAGCTCCCTCTACACTGTCCCATCAAACACTCCCAGGGCAGGTACAGCACGGGTTAGATACAGAGTAAAGATCCCTCTACACTGTCCCATCAAACACTCCCAGGGCAGGTACCGTGCGGGTTAGATACAGAGTAAAGCTCCCTCTACACTGTCCCATCAAACACTCCCAGGGCAGGTACAGCACGGGTGAGATACAGAGTAAAGCTCCCTCTACACTGTCCCATAAAACACTCCCAGGGCATGTACAGCACGGGTTATATACAGAGTAACGCTCGCTCTACACTGTCCCATCAAAAACTCCCAGGGCAGGTACAGTACGGGTTAGATACAGAGTAAATCTCCCACTACACTGTCCCATCAAACACTCCCGGGGCAGGTACAGCACAGGTTAGATACAGAGTAAAGCTCCCTCTACACTGTCCCATCAAACACTCCCAGGGCAGGTACAGCATGGGGTTAGATACAGAGTATAGGTCCCTCTACACTGTCCTATCAAACACTCCCAGGGCAGGTACAGCATGGGTTAGATACAGTGTAAAGCTCCCTCTACACTTTCCCATCAAACACTCCCAGCGCAGGTACAGCACGGGTTAGATTAAGAGTAAAGCTCCCTCTACACTGTCCCATCATACACTCCCAGGGCAGGTACAGCACGAGTTAGATACAGAGTAAAGCTCCCTCTACACTGTCCCATCAAACACTCCCAGGGCAGGTACAGCACGGGTTAGATACAGAGTAAAGCTCCCTCTATTCTGTCCTATCAAACACTACCAGGGCAGGTACAGCACGGGTTAGATACAGAGTAAAGCTCCCTCTACACTGTCCCATCAAACACTCCCAGGGCAGGTACAGCACGGGTGAGATACAGAGTAAAGCTCCCTCTTCACTGTCCCATAAAACACTCCCAGGGCATGTACAGCACGGGTTATATACAGAGTAACGCTCGCTCTACACTGTCCCATCAAAAACTCCCAGGGCAGGTACAGTACGGGTTAGATACAGAGTAAATCTTCCTCTATACTGTCCCATCAAACACTCCCAGGGCCGGTACAACACGGGTTAGATGCAGAGTAAAGCGCCCTCTAGACTGTCCCATCAAACACTCCCAGGGCAGGTACAGCACCGGTTAGATACTAAGTAAAGCTCCCTCTGCACTACCCCATCAAACACTCCCAGGGCAGGTACAGCATAGGATAGATACAGAGTAAAGCTCTCTCTACACTGTCTCATCAAACACTCCCAGGGCAGGTACAGCACGGGTTAGATACAGAGTAAAGCTCCCTCTACACTGTCCCATCAAACAATCCCAGGGCCGGTACAGCACGGGTTAGATACAGAGTAAAGCTCCCGCTACACTGTCCCATCAAACAGTCCCAGGGCCGGTACAGCACGGGTTAGA
The DNA here is from genome assembly GCF_052327205.1 of Somniosus microcephalus. NCBI lineage: Eukaryota > Metazoa > Chordata > Chondrichthyes > Squaliformes > Somniosidae > Somniosus > Somniosus microcephalus. The sequence goes on from NW_028225181.1 coordinate 15,366,584, forward strand.
TACAGAGTAATGCTCACTCTGCACTGTCCCATCAAACACTCACAGGGCAGGTAGAGCACGGGGTTCGAAACAGAGTAAATCTCCCTCTACACTGTCCCATCAAACACTCCCAGGGCAGATACAGCACGGGTTAGATACAGAGTAAAGCTCCCTCTGCACTGTCCCATCAAACACTCCCAGGGCAGGTACAGCACGGGTTAGATACAGAGTAAAGCTCGCTCTACACTGTCCCATCAAACACTCACAGGGCAGGTGCAGCAGGGGTTAGATACAGAGTAAATCTCCCACTACACTGTCCCATCAAACACTCCCGGGGCAGGTACAGCACAGGTTAGATACAGAGTAAAGCTCCCTCTACACTGTCCCATCAAACACTCCCAGGGCAGGTACAGCATGGGGTTAGATACAGAGTATAGATCCCTCGACACTGTCCTATCAAACACTCCCAGAGCAGGTACAGCATGGGTTAGATACAGTGTAAAGCTCCCTCTACACTTTCCCATCAAACACTCCCAGTGCAGGTACAGCACGGGTTAGATTAAGAGTAAAGCTCCCTCTACACTGTCCCATCATACACTCCCAGGGTAGGTACAGCACGAGTTAGATACAGATTAAAGCTCCCTCTACACTGTCCCATCAAACACTCCCAGGGCAAGTACAGCACAGGTTAGATACAGAGTAAAGCTCACTCTACACTGTCCCATCAAACACTCCCAGGGCAGGTACAGCATGGGTTAGATACAGAGTAAAGCTCCCTCTACACTGTCCGATCAAACACTCCCAGGGCAGGTACAGCACGGGTTAAATACAGATTAACGCGCCCTCTACACGGTCACATCAAACACTCCCAGGGCAGGTACAGTACGGGTTAGATACAGAGTAAAGCTCCCTCTACACTGTCCCATCAAACACTCCCAGGGCAGGTACAGCACCGGTTAGATACAGAGCAAAGCTCCCTCTGCACTACCCCATGAAACACTCCCAGGGCAGGTACAGCATGGGTTAGATACAGAGTAAAGCTCTCTCTACACTGTCACATCAAACACTCCCAGGGCAGGTACAGCACGGGTTAGATACAGAGTATAGCTCCCTCTGCACTGTCCCATCAAACACTCCCAGGGCAGGTACAGCACGGGTTAGATATAGAGTAAAGCTCCCTCTACACTGTCCCATCAAACACTCCCAGGGCAGGTGCAGCACGGGTTAGATACAGAGTAAATCTCCCTCTACACTGTCCCATCAAACACTCCCAGGGCATGTACAGCACGGTTAGATACAGAGTAAAGCTCCCTCTGCATTGTCCCATAAAACCCCCTGGGACAGGTACAGCTCGGGGTTAGATACAGAGCAAAGCTCCCTCTGCACTAACCCATGAAACACTCCCAGGGCAGGTACAGCATGGGTTAGATACAGGGTAAAGCTCCCTTGCAGTCCGATTCGGGAGAATATATAATGGAGAATAAGGAAATGGCTGACCAATTAAACTCATACTTTGGTTCTGTGTTCACAAAGGAGGACACAAATAACCTCCCAGGAATATCGGCAAACATAGGGACTAATGAGAGGGAGGAGCTGACAGAAATTAGTATCTCTAGGGATATGGTGTTGGGTAAGTTGAGGGGACTGAAGGCCGACAAATCCCCGGGGCCTGATAAACTACATCCTAGGGTACTTAAGGAGGTGGCCCTGGAGATAGCAGATGCTCTAAGGATCATCTTCCGGAACTCCATTGACTCGGGAACAGTACCCGTGGATTGGAGGGTAGCTAATGTTACCCCAATATTTAAAAAGGGGGGTAGAGAGAAAGCAGGGAATTATAGACCAGTAAGCCTTACATCGGTTGTGGGCAAAATGCTAGAGTCCATTATTAAGGATAAAATAGCGGAGCACTTGACAAATGGGGAAAGGATTGGACAGAGTCAACATGGATTTACAAAGGGTAAATCGTGTTTGACTAATCTGCTGGAATTTTTTGAGGAAGTAACTGGTAAAATAGATGGGGGAGAGCCAGTGGATGTGGTGTACCTTGACTTCCAGAAAGCCTTCGATAAGGTTCCACACAAAAGATTATCATGCAAAATTAAGGCTCATGGGATTGGGGGCAAAGTATTAACGTGGATAGAGAACTGGCTGGCGGATAGAAAACAGAGAGTTGGAATAAACGGCTCGTTTTCGGAGTGGCAGGCAGTGACCAGCGGGGTGCCGCAAGGATCTGTCCTGGGACCCCAGCTGTTCACAATATATATAAATGATCTGGATCAGGGAATTGGATGCAATATTTCCAAATTCGCTGACGACACTAAACTAGGAGGAGGGGTGGGCTCTGATGAGGATGTCAGGAGGCTACAGTGCGATTTGGACAGGTTGGGGGAATGGGCGGATACGTGGCAGATGCACTATAATGTGGATAAATGCGAGGTTATCCACTTTGGGGGTAAAAACAGGAGGGAAGATTATTATCTAAATGGCAATAGATTGGGAGATGGGGAAGTGCAGAGGGACCTGGGTGTTCTTGTGCACCAGTCACTGAAGGAGAGCATGCAGGTGCAACAGGCGATTAAGAAGGCAAATGGTATGTTGGCCTTCATATCAAGGGGGTTCGAGTATAGGAATAGGGATACCTTACTACAGCTGTACAAGGTGCTGGTGAGACCGCATCTGGAGTATTGTGTACAGTTTTGGTCGCCCCATCTGCGGAAGGATGTTCTTGCCATGGAAAGAGTGCAGCGGCGATTCACCAGGCTGATACCTGGAATGGCGGGAATGACCTACGAAGAGAGATTAAATAGTTTGGGCTTGTACTCACTGGAGTTTAGAAGATTGAGAGGGGATCTCATCGAAACATATAAAATTATGGCAGGCCTGGACAGGCTGAATTCAGAGAGAATGTTTCCAATGGCCGGGGAGCACAGAACCAGGGGCCACAGTCTAAAAATAGCGGGCAAATCATTTAAAACAGAGATGAGGAAGAATTTCTTCACTCAAAGAGTGGTGAGCCTGTGGAATTCCCTGCCACAGAGGGCTGTGAAGGCTAATTCAATAAATATTTTCAAGAGAGAATTGGATATATTTCTGAAGGCTAAGGGGATTAAGGGTTACGGAGAAAAGGCGGGGACGGGGTACTGAACTGGTAAGATCAGCTATGATCTCAGACGAAGATCAGCCATGATCTCATTGAATGGCGGAGCAGGCTCGAAGGGCCGAATGGCCTACTCCTGTTCCTATCTCTATGTTTCTATGTTTCTACACTGTCTCATGAAACACTCCCAGGGCAGGTACAGCAAGGGTTGGATACAGAGTAAATCTCCCTCTACACTGTCCCATCAAACACTCCCAGGGTAGGTACAGCACGGTTAGACACAGAGTAAAGCTCCCTCTACACTGTCCCATCAAACACTCCCAGGGCAGGTACAGCACGGGTTATATACAGAGTAACGCTCGCTCTACACTGTCCCATCAAAAACTCCCAGGGCAGGTACAGTACGGGTTAGATACAGAGTAAATCTCCCTCTATACTGTCCCATCAAACACTCCCAGGGCCGGTACAACAAGGGTTAGATACAGAGTAAAGCGCCCTCTAGACTGTCCCATCAAACACTCCCAGGGCAGGTACAGCAGCGGTTAGATACTGAGTAAAGGTCCCTCTACACTACCCCATCAAACACTCCCAGGGCAGGTACAGCATGGGATAGATACAGAGTAAAGCTCTCTCTACACTGTCTCATCAAACACTCCCAGGGCAGGTACAGCACGGGTTAGATACAGAGTAAAGCTCCCTCTACACTGTCCCATCAAACACTCCCAGGGCAGGTACAGCACGGGTTAGATACAGAGTAAAGCGCCCTCTAGACTGTCCCATCAAACACTCCCAGGGCAGGTACAGCACGGGTTATATACAGAGTAACGCTCGCTCTACACTGTCCCATCAAAAACTCCCAGGGCAGGTACAGTACGGGTTAGATTCAGAGTAAATCTCCCTCTATACTGTCCCATCAAACACTCCCAGGGCCGGTACAACAAGGGTTAGATACAGAGTAAAGCGCCCTCTAGACTGTCCCATCAAACACTCCCAGGGCAGGTACAGCACCGGTTAGATACTGAGTAAAGGTCCCTCTACACTACCCCATCAAACACTCCCAGGGCAGGTACAGCATGGGATAGATACAGAGTAAAGCTCCCGCTACACTGTCCCATCAAACAGTCCCAGGGCAGGTACAGCACGGGTTAGATACAGAGTAATGCTCACTCTGCACTGTCCCATCAAACACTCACAGGGCAGGTACAGCACGGGTTAGATACAGAGTAAATCTCCCTCTACACTGTCCCATCAAAAACTCCCAGAGCATGTACAGCACGGTTAGATACAAAGTAAAGCTCCCTCTACACTGTCCCATCAAACACTCCCAGGGCAGGTACAGCACGGGTTAGATACAGAGTAAAGCTCCCTCTACACTGTCTCATCAAACACTCCCAGGGCAGGTACAGCACGGGGTTAGATACAGAGTAAAGCTCCCTCTACACTGTCCCATCAAACACTCCCAGGGCAGGTACAGCAAGGGTTAGATACAGAGTAAAGCTCTCTCTACACTGTCCCATCAAACATTCCCAGGGCAGGTACAGCACGGGTTAGACACAGAGTAAAGCTCCCTCTACACTGTCGCATCATACACTCCCAGGGCAGGTACAGCACGGTTAGACACAGAGTAAAGCTCCCTCTACACTGTCCCATCAAACACTCCCAGGGCAGGTACAGCACGGGTTAGATACAGAGTAAAGATCCCTCTACACTGTCCCATCAAACACTCCCAGGGCAGGTACCGTGCGGGTTAGATACAGAGTAAAGCTCCCTCTACACTGTCCCATCAAACACTTCCAGGGCAGGTACAGCACGGGTGAGATACAGAGTAAAGCTCCCTCTACACTGTCCCATAAAACACTCCCAGGGCATGTACAGCACGGGTTATATACAGAGTAACGCTCGCTCTACACTGTCCCATCAAAAACTCCCAGGGCAGGTACAGTACGGGTTAGATACAGAGTAAATCTCCCACTACACTGTCCCATCAAACACTCCCGGGGCAGGTACAGCACAGGTTAGATACAAAGTAAAGCTCCCTCTACACTGTCCCATCAAACACTCCCAGGGCAGGTACAGCATGGGGTTAGATACAGAGTATAGGTCCCTCTACACTGTCCTATCAAACACTCCCAGGGCAGGTACAGCATGGGTTAGATACAGTGTAAAGCTCCGTCTACACTTTCCCATCAAACACTCCCAGCGCAGGTACAGCACGGGTTAGATTAAGAGTAAAGCTCCCTCTACACTGTCCCATCATACACTCCCAGGGCAGGTACAGCACGAGTTAGATACAGAGTAAAGCTCCCTCTACACTGTCCCATCAAACACTCCCAGGGCAGGTACAGCACGGGTTAGATACAGAGTAAAGCTCCCTCTATTCTGTCCTATCAAACACTACCAGGGCAGGTACAGCACGGGTTAGATACAGAGTAAAGCTCCCTCTACACTGTCCCATCAAACACTCCCAGGGCAGGTACAGCACGGGTGAGATACAGAGTAAAGCTCCCTCTACACTGTCCCATAAAACACTCCCAGGGCATGTACAGCACGGGTTATATACAGAGTAACGCTCGCTCTACACTGTCCCATCAAAAACTCCCAGGGCAGGTACAGTACGGGTTAGATACAGAGTAAATCTTCCTCTATACTGTCCCATCAAACACTCCCAGGGCCGGTACAACACGGGTTAGATGCAGAGTAAAGCGCCCTCTAGACTGTCCCATCAAACACTCCCAGGGCAGGTACAGCACCGGTTAGATACTAAGTAAAGCTCCCTCTGCACTACCCCATCAAACACTCCCAGGGCAGGTACAGCATAGGATAGATACAGAGTAAAGCTCTCTCTACACTGTCTCATCAAACACTCCCAGGGCAGTTACAGCACGGGTTAGATACAGAGTAAAGCTCCCTCTACACTGTCCCATCAAACAATCCCAGGGCCGGTACAGCACGGGTTAGATACAGAGTAAAGCTCCCACTACACTGTCCCATCAAACAGTCCCAGGGCCGGTACAGCACGGGTTAGATACAGAGTAATGCTCACTCTGCACTGTCCCATCAAACACTCACAGGGCAGGTAGAGCACGGGGTTCGAAACAGAGTAAATCTCCCTCTACACTGTCCCATCAAACACTCCCAGGGCAGATACAGCACGGGTTAGATACAGAGTAAAGCTCCCTCTGCACTGTCCCATCAAACACTCCCAGGGCAGGTACAGCACGGGTTAGATACAGAGTAAAGCTCGCTCTACACTGTCCCATCAAACACTCACAGGGCAGGTGCAGCAGGGGTTAGATACAGAGTAAATCTCCCACTACACTGTCCCATCAAACACTCCCGGGGCAGGTACAGCACAGGTTAGATACAGAGTAAAGCTCCCTCTACACTGTCCCATCAAACACTCCCAGGGCAGGTACAGCATGGGGTTAGATACAGAGTATAGATCCCTCGACACTGACCTATCAAACACTCCCAGGGCAGGTACAGCATGGGTTAGATACAGTGTAAAGCTCCCTCTACACTTTCCCATCAAACACTCCCAGTGCAGGTACAGCACGGGTTAGATTAAGAGTAAAGCTCCCTCTACACTGTCCCATCATACACTCCCAGGGTAGGTACAGCACGAGTTAGATACAGAGTAAAGCTCCCTCTACACTGTCCCATCAAACACTCCCAGGGCAAGTACAGCACAGGTTAGATACAGAGTAAAGCTCACTCTACACTGTCGCATCAAACACTCCCAGGGCAGGTACAGCATGGGTTAGATACAGAGTAAAGCTCCCTCTACACTGTCCGATCAAACACTCCCAGGGCAGGTACAGCACGGGTTAAATACAGATTAACGCGCCCTCTACACGGTCACATCAAACACTCCCAGGGCAGGTACAGTACGGGTTAGATACAGAGTAAAGCTCCCTCTACACTGTCCCATCAAACACTCCCAGGGCAGGTACAGCACCGGTTAGATACAGAGCAAAGCTCCCTCTGCACTACCCCATGAAACACTCCCAGGGCAGGTACAGCATGGGTTAGATACAGAGTAAAGCTCTCTCTACACTGTCACATCAAACACTCCCAGGGCAGGTACAGCACGGGTTAGATACAGAGTATAGCTCCCTCTGCACTGTCCCATCAAACACTCCCAGGGCAGGTACAGCACGGGTTAGATATAGAGTAAAGCTCCCTCTACACTGTCCCATCAAACACTCCCAGGGCAGGTACAGTACGGGTTAGATATAGAGTAAAGCTCCTTCTACACTGTCCCATCAAACATTCCCAGGGCAGGTGCAGCACGGGTTAGATACAGAGTAAATCTCCCTCTACACTGTCCCATCAAACACTCCCAGGGCATGTACAGCACGGTTAGATACAGAGTAAAGCTCCCTCTGCATTGTCCCATAAAACCCCCTGGGACAGGTACAGCTCGGGGTTAGATACAGAGCAAAGCTCCCTCTGCACTACCCCATGAAACACTCCCAGGGCAGGTACAGCATGGGTTAGATACAGGGTATAGCTCCCTTGCAGTCCGATTCGGGAGAATATATAATGGAGAATAAGGAAATGGCTGACCAATTAAACTCATACTTTGGTTCTGTGTTCACAAAGGAGGACACAAATAACCTCCCAGGAATATCGGCAAACATAGGGACTAATGAGAGGGAGGAGCTGACAGAAATTAGTATCTCTAGGGATATGGTGTTGGGTAAGTTGAGGGGACTGAAGGCCGACAAATCCCCGGGGCCTGATAAACTACATCCTAGGGTACTTAAGGAGGTGGCCCTGGAGATAGCAGATGCTCTAAGGATCATCTTCCGGAACTCCATTGACTCGGGAACAGTACCCGTGGATTGGAGGGTAGCTAATGTTACCCCAATATTTAAAAAGGGGGGTAGAGAGAAAGCAGGGAATTATAGACCAGTAAGCCTTACATCGGTTGTGGGCAAAATGCTAGAGTCCATTATTAAGGATAAAATAGCGGAGCACTTGACAAATGGGGAAAGGATTGGACAGAGTCAACATGGATTTACAAAGGGTAAATCGTGTTTGACTAATCTGCTGGAATTTTTTGAGGAAGTAACTGGTAAAATAGATGGGGGAGAGCCAGTGGATGTGGTGTACCTTGACTTCCAGAAAGCCTTCGATAAGGTTCCACACAAAAGATTATCATGCAAAATTAAGGCTCATGGGATTGGGGGCAAAGTATTAACGTGGATAGAGAACTGGCTGGCGGATAGAAAACAGAGAGTTGGAATAAACGGCTCGTTTTCGGAGTGGCAGGCAGTGACCAGCGGGGTGCCGCAAGGATCTGTCCTGGGACCCCAGCTGTTCACAATATATATAAATGATCTGGATCAGGGAATTGGATGCAATATTTCCAAATTCGCTGACGACACTAAACTAGGAGGAGGGGTGGGCTCTGATGAGGATGTCAGGAGGCTACAGTGCGATTTGGACAGGTTGGGGGAATGGGCGGATACGTGGCAGATGCACTATAATGTGGATAAATGCGAGGTTATCCACTTTGGGGGTAAAAACAGGAGGGAAGATTATTATCTAAATGGCAATAGATTGGGAGATGGGGAAGTGCAGAGGGACCTGGGTGTTCTTGTGCACCAGTCACTGAAGGAGAGCATGCAGGTGCAACAGGCGATTAAGAAGGCAAATGGTATGTTGGCCTTCATATCAAGGGGGTTCGAGTATAGGAATAGGGATACCTTACTACAGCTGTACAAGGTGCTGGTGAGACCGCATCTGGAGTATTGTGTACAGTTTTGGTCGCCCCATCTGCGGAAGGATGTTCTTGCCATGGAAAGAGTGCAACGGCGATTCACCAGGCTGATACCTGGAATGGCGGGAATGACCTACGAAGAGAGATTAAATAGTTTGGGCTTGTACTCACTGGAGTTTAGAAGATTGAGAGGGGATCTCATCGAAACATATAAAATTATGGCAGGCCTGGACAGGCTGAATTCAGAGAGAATGTTTCCAATGGCCGGGGAGCACAGAACCAGGGGCCACAGTCTAAAAATAGCGGGCAAATCATTTAAAACAGAGATGAGGAAGAATTTCTTCACTCAAAGAGTGGTGAGCCTGTGGAATTCCCTGCCACAGAGGGCTGTGAAGGCTAATTCAATAAATATTTTCAAGAGAGAATTGGATATATTTCTGAAGGCTAAGGGGATTAAGGGTTACGGAGAAAAGGCGGGGACGGGGTACTGAACTGGTAAGATCAGCTATGATCTCAGACGAAGATCAGCCATGATCTCATTGAATGGCGGAGCAGGCTCGAAGGGCCGAATGGCCTACTCCTGTTCCTATCTCTATGTTTCTATGTTTCTACACTGTCTCATGAAACACTCCCAGGGCAGGTACAGCAAGGGTTAGATACAGAGTAAATCTCCCTCTACACTGTCCCATCAAACACTCCCAGGGCAGGTACAGCACGGGTTAGACACAGAGTAAAGCTCCCTCTACACTGTCGCATCAAACACTCCCAGGGTAGGTACAGCACGGTTAGACACAGAGTAAAGCTCCCTCTACACTGTCCCATCAAACACTCCCAGGGCAGGTACAGCACGGGTTATATACAGAGTAACGCTCGCTCTACACTGTCCCATCAAAAACTCCCAGGGCAGGTACAGTACGGGTTAGATACAGAGTAAATCTCCCTCTATACTGTCCCATCAAACACTCCCAGGGCCGGTACAACAAGGGTTAGATACAGAGTAAAGCGCCCTCTAGACTGTCCCATCAAACACTCCCAGGGCAGGTACAGCACCGGTTAGATACTGAGTAAAGGTCCCTCGACACTACCCCATCAAACACTCCCAGGGCAGGTACAGCATGGGATAGATACAGAGTAAAGCTCTCTCTACACTGTCTCATCAAACACTCCCAGGGCAGGTACAGCACGGGTTAGATACAGAGTAAAGCTCCCTCTACACTGTCCCATCAAACACTCCCAGGGCAGGTACAGCACGGGTTAGATACAGAGTAAAGCTCCCGCTACACTGTCCCATCAAACAGTCCCAGGGCAGGTACAGCACGGGTTAGATACAGAGTAATGCTCACTCTGCACTGTCCCATCAAACACTCACAGGGCAGGTACAGCACGGGGTACGATACAGAGTAAATCTCCCTCTACACTGTCCCATCAAACACTCCCAGGGCAGATACAGCACGGGTTAGATACAGAGTAAAGCTCCCTCTGCACTGTCCCATCAAACACTCCCAGGGCAGGTACAGCACGCGTTAGATACAGAGTAAAGCTCCCTCTACACTGTCCCATCAAACACTCCCAGGGCATGTACAGCACGGGTTAGATACAGAGTAAAGCTCCCTCTACACTGTCCCATCAAACATTCCCAGGGCAGGTACAGCACGGGTTAGATACAGAGTAAAGCTCCCTCTACACTGTCCCATCAAACACTCACAGGGCAGGTACAGCAGGGGTTAGATACAGAGTAAATCTCCCACTACACTGTCCCATCAAACACTCCCGGGGCAGGTACAGCACAGGTTAGATACAGAGTAAAGCTCCCTCTACACTGTCCTATCAAACACTCCCAGGGCAGGTACAGCATGGGTTAGATGCAGTGTAAAGCTCCCTCTACACTGTCCCATCAAACACTCCCAGGGCAGGTACAGCACCGGTTAGATACAGAGTAAAGCTCCCTCTGCACTACCCCATGAAACACTCCCAGGGCAGGTACAGCATGGGTTAGATACAGAGTAAAGCTCTCTCTACACTGTCACATCAAACACTCCCAGGGCAGGTACAGCACGGGTTAGATACAGAGTATAGCTCCCTCTACACTGTCCCATCAAACACTCCCAGGGCAGGTACAGCACGGGTTAGATACAGAGTAAAGCTCCCTCTGCACTGTCCCATCAAACACTCCCAGGGCAGGTACAGCACGGGTTAGATATAGAGTAAAGCTCTACACTGTCCCATCAAACACTCCCAGGGCAGGTACAGTACGGGTTAGATATAGAGTAAAGCTCCTTCTACACTGTCCCATCAAACACTCCCAGGGCAGGTGCAGCACGGGTTAGATACAGAGTAAATCTACCTCAACACTGTCCCATCAAACACTCCCAGGGCATGTACAGCACGGTTAGATACAGAGTAAAGCTCCCTCTGCACTGTCCCATAAAACCCCCTGGGACAGGTACAGCTCGAGGTTAGATACAGAGTAAATCTCCCTCTACACTGTCCCATCAAACACTCCCAGGGTATGTACAGCACGGTTAGATACAGAGTAAAGCTCCCTCTGCACTGTCCCATAAAACCCCCTGGGACAGGTACAGCTCGGGGTTAGATACAGAGTAAAGCTCCCTCTACACAGTCTCATGAAACACTCCCAGGGCAGGTACAGCACGGGTTAGATACAGAGTAAAGCTCCCTCTACACTGTCCCATCAAACACTCCCAGGGCAGGTACAGCACGGGTTAGATACAGAGTAAAGCTCCCTCTACACTGTCCCATCAAACACTCCCAGGGCAGGTACAGCACCGGTTAGACACAGAGTAAAGCTCCCTCTACACTGTCGCATCAAACACTCCCAGGGTAGGTACAGCACGGTTAGACACAGAGTAAAGCTCCCTCTACACTGTCCCATCAAACACTCCCAGGTCAGGTACAGCACGGGTTAGATACAGAGTAAAGATCCCCCTACACTGTCCCATCAAACACTCCCAGGGCAGGTACCGTGCAGGTTAGATACAAAGTAAAGCTCCCTCTATTCTGTCCTATCAAACATTACCAGGGCAGGTACAGCACGGGTTAGATACAGAGTAAAGCTCCCTCTACACTGTCCCATCAAACACTCCCAGGGCAGGTACAGCACGGGTTAGATACAGAGTAAAGCTCCCTCTACACTGTCCCATCAAACACTCCCAGGGCAGGTACAGCACGGGTTAGATACAGAGTAAAGCTCCCTCTACACTTTCTCATCAAACACTCCCAGGGCAGGTACAGCACGGGTTAGATATAGAGTAAAGCTCCCTCTACACTGTCCCCATCAAACACTCCCAGGGCAGGTACAGCACAGGTTAGATACAGAGTAAAGCTCCCTCTACACTGTCCCATCGAACACTCCCAGGGCAGGTACAGCACGGGTTCGATACAGAGCAAAGCTCCCTCTACACTGTCCCATCAAACACTCCCAGGGCAGGTACAGCACGGTTAGATACAGAGTAAAGCTCCCTCTACACTGTCCCATCAAACACTCCCAGGGCAGGTACAGCGAGGGTTAGATACAGATTAAAGCTCCCTCTACACTGTCCCATCAAACACTCCCAGGGCAGGTACAGCACGGGTTAAATACAGAGTAAAGCTCCCTCTACACTGTCCCATCAAACACTCCCAGGGCAGGTACAGTACGGGTTAGATACAGAGTAAATCTCCCTCTATACTGTCCCATCAAACACTCCCAGGGCCGGTACAACAAGGGTTAGATACAGAGTAAAGCGCCCTCTAGACTGTCCCATCAAACACTCCCAGGGCAGGTACAGCACCGGTTAGATACTGAGTAAAGGTCCCTCTACACTACCCCATCAAACACTCCCAGGGCAGGTACAGCATGGGATAGATACAGAGTAAAGCTCTCTCTACACTGTCTCATCAAACACTCCCAGGGCAGGTACAGCACGGGTTAGATACAGAGTAAAGCTCCCTCTACACTGTCCCATCAAACACTCCCAGGGCAGGTACAGCACGGGTTAGATACAGAGTAAAGCTCCCGCTACACTGTCCCATCAAACAGTCCCAGGGCATGTACAGCACGGGTTAGATACAGAGTAATGCTCACTCTGCACTGTCCCATCAAACACTCACAGGGCAGGTACAGCACGGGGTTCGATACAGAGTAATTCTCCCTCTACACTGTCCCATCAAACACTCCCAGGGCAGATACAGCACGGGTTAGATACAGAGTAAAGCTCCCTCTGCACTGTCCCATCAAACACTCCCAGGGCAGGTACAGCACGCGTTAGATACAGAGTAAAGCTCGCTCTACACTGTCCCATCAAACACTCACAGGGCAGGTACAGCAGGGGTTAGATACAGAGTAAATCTCCCACTACACTGTCCCATCAAACACTCCCGGGGCAGGTACAGCACAGGTTAGATACAGAGTAAAGCTCCCTCTACACTGTCCCATCAAACACTCCCAGGGCAGGTACAGCACCGGTTAGATACAGAGTAAAGCTCCCTCTGCACTACCCCATGAAACACTGCCAGGGCAGGTACAGCATGGGTTAGATACAGAGTAAAGCTCTCTCTACACTGTCACATCAAACACTCCCAGGGCAGGTACAGCACGGGTTAGATACAGAGTATAGCTCCCTCTGCACTGTCCCATCAAACACTCCCAGGGCAGGTACAGCACGGGTTAGATTAAGAGTAAAGCTCCCTCTACACTGTCCCATCATACACTCCCAGGGTAGGTACAGCACGAGTTAGATACAGATTAAAGCTCCCTCTACACTGTCCCATCAAACACTCCCAGGGCAAGTACAGCACAGGTTAGATACAGAGTAAAGCTCACTCTACACTGTCCCATCAAACACTCCCAGGGCAGGTACAGCATGGGTTAGATACAGAGTAAAGCTCCCTCTACACTGTCCGATCAAACACTCCCAGGGCAGGTACAGCACGGGTTAAATACAGATTAACGCGCCCTCTACACGGTCACATCAAACACTCCCAGGGCAGGTACAGTACGGGTTAGATACAGAGTAAAGCTCCCTCTACACTGTCCCATCAAACACTCCCAGGGCAGGTACAGCACCGGTTAGATACAGAGCAAAGCTCCCTCTGCACTACCCCATGAAACACTCCCAGGGCAGGTACAGCATGGGTTAGATACAGAGTAAAGCTCTCTCTACACTGTCACATCAAACACTCCCAGGGCAGGTACAGCACGGGTTAGATACAGAGTATAGCTCCCTCTGCACTGTCCCATCAAACACTCCCAGGGCAGGTACAGCACGGGTTAGATATAGAGTAAAGCTCCCTCTACACTGTCCCATCAAACACTCCCAGGGCAGGTACAGTACGGGTTAGATATAGAGTAAAGCTCCTTCTACACTGTCCCATCAAACATTCCCAGGGCAGGTGCAGCACGGGTTAGATACAGAGTAAATCTCCCTCTACACTGTCCCATCAAACACTCCAGGGCATGTACAGCACGGTTAGATACAGAGTAAAGCTCCCTCTGCATTGTCCCATAAAACCCCCTGGGACAGGTACAGCTCGGGTTAGATACAGAGCAAAGCTCCCTCTGCACTACCCCATGAAACACTCCCAGGGCAGTACAGCATGGGTTAGATACAGGGTAAAGCTCCCTTGCAGTCCGATTCGGGAGAATATATAATGGAGATAAGGAAATGGCTGACCAATTAAACTCATACTTTGGTTCTGTGTTCACAAGGAGGACACAAATAACCTCCCAGGAATATCGGCAAACATAGGGACTAATGAGAGGGAGGAGCTGACAGAAATTAGTATCTCTAGGGATATGGTGTTGGGTAAGTTGAGGGGACTGAAGGCCGACAAATCCCGGGGCCTGATAAACTACATCCTAGGGTACTTAAGGAGGTGGCCCTGGAGATAGCAGATGCTCTAAGGATCATCTTCCGGAACTCCATTGACTCGGGAACAGTACCCGTGGATTGGAGGGTAGCTAATGTTACCCGATATTTAAAAAGGGGGGTAGAGAGAAAGCAGGGACTTATAGACCAGTAAGCCTTACATCGGTTGTGGGCAAATGCTAGAGTCCATTATTAAGGATAAAATAGCGGAGCACTTGACAAATGGGGAAAGGATTGGACAGGAGTCAACATGGATTTACAAAGGTAAATCGTGTTTGACTAATCTGCTGGAATTTTTTGAGGAAGTAACTGGTAAAATAGATGGGGGAGAGCCAGTGGATGTGGTGTACCTTGACTTCCAGAAAGCCTTCGATAAGGTTCCACACAAAAGATTATCATGCAAAATTAAGGCTCATGGGATTGGGGGCAAAGTATTAACGTGGATAGAGAACTGGCTGGCGGATAGAAAACAGAGAGTTGGAATAAACGGCTCGTTTTCGGAGTGGCAGGCAGTGACCAGCGGGGTGCCGCAAGGATCTGTCCTGGGACCCCAGCTGTTCACAATATATATAAATGATCTGGATCAGGGAATTGGATGCAATATTTCCAAATTCGCTGACGACACTAAACTAGGAGGAGGGGTGGGCTCTGATGAGGATGTCAGGAGGCTACAGTGCGATTTGGACAGTTTGGGGGAATGGGCGGATACGTGGCAGATGCACTATAATGTGGATAAATGCGAGGTTATCCACTTTGGGGGTAAAAACAGGAGGGAAGATTATTATCTAAATGGCAATAGATTGGGAGATGGGGAAGTGCAGAGGGACCTGGGTGTTCTTGTGCACCAGTCACTGAAGGAGAGCATGCAGGTGCAACAGGCGATTAAGAAGGCAAATGGTATGTTGGCCTTCATATCAAGGGGGTTCGAGTATAGGAATAGGGATACCTTACTACAGCTGTACAAGGTGCTGGTGAGACCGCATCTGGAGTATTGTGTACAGTTTTGGTCGCCCCATCTGCGGAAGGATGTTCTTGCCATGGAAAGAGTGCAACGGCGATTCACCAGGCTGATACCTGGAATGGCGGGAATGACCTACGAAGAGAGATTAAATAGTTTGGGCTTGTACTCACTGGAGTTTAGAAGATTGAGAGGGGATCTCATCGAAACATATAAAATTATGGCAGGCCTGGACAGGCTGAATTCAGAGAGAATGTTTCCAATGGCCGGGGAGCACAGAACCAGGGGCCACAGTCTAAAAATAGCGGGCAAATCATTTAAAACAGAGATGAGGAAGAATTTCTTCACTCAAAGAGTGGTGAGCCTCTGGAATTCCCTGCCACAGAGGGCTGTGAAGGCTAATTCAATAAATATTTTCAAGAGAGAATTGGATATATTTCTGAAGGCTAAGGGGATTAAGGGTTACGGAGAAAAGGCGGGGACGGGGTACTGAACTGGTAAGATCAGCTATGATCTCAGACGAAGATCAGCCATGATCTCATTGAATGGCGGAGCAGGCTCGAAGGGCCGAATGGCCTACTCCTGTTCCTATCTCTATGTTTCTATGTTTCTACACTGTCTCATGAAACACTCCCAGGGCAGGTACAGCAAGGGTTAGATACAGAGTAAATCTCCCTCTACACTGTCCCATCAAACACTCCCAGGGCAGGTACAGCACGGGTTAGACACAGAGTAAAGCTCCCTCTACACTGTCGCATCAAAAACTCCCAGGGTAGGTACAGCACGGTTAGACACAGAGTAAAGCTCCCTCTACACTGTCCCATCAAACACTCCCAGGGCAGGTACAGCACGGGTTATATACAGAGTAACGCTCGCTCTACACTGTCCCATCAAAAACTCCCAGGGCAGGTACAGTACGGGTTAGATACAGAGTAAATCTCCCTCTATACTGTCCCATCAAACACTCCCAGGGCCGGTACAACAAGGGTTAGATACAGAGTAAAGCGCCCTCTAGACTGTCCCATCAAACACTCCCAGGGCAGGTACAGCACCGGTTAGATACTGAGTAAAGGTCCCTCGACACTACCCCATCAAACACTCCCAGGGCAGGTACAGCATGGGATAGATACAGAGTAAAGCTCTCTCTACACTGTCTCATCAAACACTCCCAGGGCAGGTACAGCACGGGTTAGATACAGAGTAAAGCTCCCTCTACACTGTCCCATCAAACACTCCCAGGGCAGGTACAGCACGGGTTAGATACAGAGTAAAGCTCCCGCTACACTGTCCCATCAAACAGTCCCAGGGCAGGTACAGCACGGGTTAGATACAGAGTAATGCTCACTCTGCACTGTCCCATCAAACACTCACAGGGCAGGTACAGCACGGGGTACGATACAGAGTAAATCTCCCTCTACACTGTCCCATCAAACACTCCCAGGGCAGATACAGCACGGGTTAGATACAGAGTAAAGCTCCCTCTGCACTGTCCCATCAAACACTCCCAGGGCAGGTACAGCACGCGTTAGATACAGAGTAAAGCTCCCTCTACACTGTCCCATCAAACACTCCCAGGGCATGTACAGCACGGGTTAGATACAGAGTAAAGCTCCCTCTACACTGTCCCATCAAACATTCCCAGGGCAGGTACAGCACGGGTTAGATACAGAGTAAAGCTCCCTCTACACTGTCCCATCAAACACTCACAGGGCAGGTACAGCAGGGGTTAGATACAGAGTAAATCTCCCACTACACTGTCCCATCAAACACTCCCGGGGCAGGTACAGCACAGGTTAGATACAGAGTAAAGCTCCCTCTACACTGTCCTATCAAACACTCCCAGGGCAGGTACAGCATGGGTTAGATGCAGTGTAAAGCTCCCTCTACACTGTCCCATCAAACACTCCCAGGGCAGGTACAGCACCGGTTAGATACAGAGTAAAGCTCCCTCTGCACTACCCCATGAAACACTCCCAGGGCAGGTACAGCATGGGTTAGATACAGAGTAAAGCTCTCTCTACACTGTCACATCAAACACTCCCAGGGCAGGTACAGCACGGGTTAGATACAGAGTATAGCTCCCTCTACACTGTCCCATCAAACACTCCCAGGGCAGGTACAGCACGGGTTAGATACAGAGTAAAGCTCCCTCTGCACTGTCCCATCAAACACTCCCAGGGCAGGTACAGCACGGGTTAGATATAGAGTAAAGCTCCCTCTACACTGTCCCATCAAACACTCCCAGGGCAGGTACAGTACGGGTTAGATATAGAGTAAAGCTCCTTCTACACTGTCCCATCAAACACTCCCAGGGCAGGTGCAGCACGGGTTAGATACAGAGTAAATCTACCTCAACACTGTCCCATCAAACACTCCCAGGGCATGTACAGCACGGTTAGATACAGAGTAAAGCTCCCTCTGCACTGTCCCATAAAACCCCCTGGGACAGGTACAGCTCGGGGTTAGATACAGAGTAAATCTCCCTCTACACTGTCCCATCAAACACTCCCAGGGCATGTACAGCACGGTTAGATACAGAGTAAAGCTCCCTCTGCACTGTCCCATAAAACCCCCTGGGACAGGTACAGCTCGGGGTTAGATACAGAGTAAAGCTCCCTCTACACAGTCTCATGAAACACTCCCAGGGCAGGTACAGCACGGGTTAGATACAGAGTAAAGCTCCCTCTACACTGTCCCATCAAACACTCCCAGGGCAGGTACAGCACGGGTTAGATACAGAGTAAAGCTCCCTCTACACTGTCCCATCAAACACTCCCAGGGCAGGTACAGCACCGGTTAGACACAGAGTAAAGCTCCCTCTACACTGTCGCATCAAACACTCCCAGGGTAGGTACAGCACGGTTAGACACAGAGTAAAGCTCCCTCTACACTGTCCCATCAAACACTCCCAGGTCAGGTACAGCACGGGTTAGATACAGAGTAAAGCTCCCTCTACACTGTCCCATCAAACACTCCCAGGGCAGGTACAGCACGGGTTAGATACAGAGTAAAGCTCCCTCTACACTTTCTCATCAAACACTCCCAGGGCAGGTACAGCACGGGTTAGATATAGAGTAAAGCTCCCTCTACACTGTCCCCATCAAACACTCCCAGGGCAGGTACAGCACAGGTTAGATACAGAGTAAAGCTCCCTCTACACTGTCCCATCGAACACTCCCAGGGCAGGTACAGCACGGGTTCGATACAGAGCAAAGCTCCCTCTACACTGTCCCATCAAACACTCCCAGGGCAGGTACAGCACGGTTAGATACAGAGTAAAGCTCCCTCTACACTGTCCCATCAAACACTCCCAGGGCAGGTACAGCGAGGGTTAGATACAGATTAAAGCTCCCTCTACACTGTCCCATCAAACACTCCCAGGGCAGGTACAGCACGGGTTAAATACAGAGTAAAGCTCCCTCTACACTGTCCCATCAAACACTCCCAGGGCAGGTACAGTACGGGTTAGAAACAGAGTAAATCTCCCTCTATACTGTCCCATCAAACACTCCCAGGGCCGGTACAACAAGGGTTAGATACAGAGTAAAGCGCCCTCTAGACTGTCCCATCAAACACTCCCAGGGCAGGTACAGCACCGGTTAGATACTGAGTAAAGGTCCCTCTACACTACCCCATCAAACACTCCCAGGGCAGGTACAGCATGGGATAGATACAGAGTAAAGCTCTCTCTACACTGTCTCATCAAACACTCCCAGGGCAGGTACAGCACGGGTTAGATACAGAGTAAAGCTCCCTCTACACTGTCCCATCAAACACTCCCAGGGCAGGTACAGCACGGGTTAGATACAGAGTAAAGCTCCCGCTACACTGTCCCATCAAACAGTCCCAGGGCATGTACAGCACGGGTTAGATACAGAGTAATGCTCACTCTGCACTGTCCCATCAAACACTCACAGGGCAGGTACAGCACGGGGTTCGATACAGAGTAATTCTCCCTCTACACTGTCCCATCAAACACTCCCAGGGCAGATACAGCACGGGTTAGATACAGAGTAAAGCTCCCTCTGCACTGTCCCATCAAACACTCCCAGGGCAGGTACAGCACGCGTTAGATACAGAGTAAAGCTCGCTCTACACTGTCCCATCAAACACTCACAGGGCAGGTACAGCAGGGGTTAGATACAGAGTAAATCTCCCACTACACTGTCCCATCAAACACTCCCGGGGCAGGTACAGCACAGGTTAGATACAGAGTAAAGCTCCCTCTACACTGTCCCATCAAACACTCCCAGGGCAGGTACAGCACCGGTTAGATACAGAGTAAAGCTCCCTCTGCACTACCCCATGAAACACTGCCAGGGCAGGTACAGCATGGGTTAGATACAGAGTAAAGCTCTCTCTACACTGTCACATCAAACACTCCCAGGGCAGGTACAGCACGGGTTAGATACAGAGTATAGCTCCCTCTGCACTGTCCCATCAAACACTCCCAGGGCAGGTACAGCACGGGTTAGATATAGAGTAAAGCTCCCTCTACACTGTCCCATCAAACACTCCCAGGGCAGGTACAGTACGGGTTAGATATAGAGTAAAGCTCCTTCTACACTGTCCCATCAAACACTCCCAGGGCAGGTGCAGCACGGGTTAGATACAGAGTAAATCTCCCTCTACACTGTCCCATCAAACACTCCCAGGGCATGTACAGCACGGTTAGATACAGAGTAAAGCTCCCTCTGCACTGTCCCATAAAACCCCCTGGGACAGGTACAGCTCGGGGTTAGATACAGAGTAAATCTCCCTCTACACTGGCCCATCAAACACTCCCAGGGCATGTACAGCACGGTTAGATACAGAGTAAAGCTCCCTCTGCACTGTCCCATAAAACCCCCTGGGACAGGTACAGCTCGGGGTTAGATACAGAGTAAATCTCCCTCTACACAGTCTCATGAAACACTCCCAGGGCAGGTACAGCACGGGTTAGATACAGAGTAAAGCTCCCTCTGCACTGTCCCATCAAACACTCCCAGGGCAGGTACAGCACGGGTTAGATACAGAGTAAAGCTCCCTCTACACTGTCCCATCAAACACTCCCAGGGCAGGTACAGCACGGGTTAGACACAGAGTAAAGCTCCCTCTACACTGTCGCATCAAACACTCCCAGGGTAGGTACAGCACGGTTAGATACAGAGTAAAGCTCCCTCTATTCTGTCCTATCAAACATTACCAGGGCAGGTACAGCACGGGTTAGATACAGAGTAAAGCTCCCTCTACACTGTCCCATCAAACACTCCCAGGGCAGGTACAGCACGGGTTAGATACAGAGTAAAGCTCCCTCTACACTGTCCCATCAAACACTCCCAGGGCAGGTACAGCACGGGTTAGATGCAGAGTAAAGCTCCCTCTACACTTTCTCATCAAACACTCCCAGGGCAGGTACAGCACGGGTTAGATATAGAGTAAAGCTCCCTCTACACTGTCCCCATCAAACACTCCCAGGGCAGGTACAGCACAGGTTAGATACAGAGTAAAGCTCCCTCTGCACTGTCCCATCGAACACTCCCAGGGCAGGTACAGCACGGGTTAGATACAGAGCAAAGCTCCCTCTACACTGTCCCATCAAACACTCCCAGGGCAGGTACAGCACGGTTAGATACAGAGTAAAGCTCCCTCTACACTGTCCCATCAAACACTTCCAGGGCAGGTACAGCGCGGGTTAGATACAGATTAAAGCTCCCTCTACACTGTCCCATCAAACACTCCCAGGGCAGGTACAGCACGGGTTAAATACAGAGTAAAGCTCCCTCTACACTGTCCCATCAAACACTCCCACGGCAGGAACAGCACGGGTTAGATACAGAGTAAAGCTCCCTCTACACTGTCCCATCAAACTCTCCCAGGGCAGGTACAGCACGGGTTAGATACAGAGTAAAGCTCCCTCTACACTGTCCCATCAAACTCTCCCAGGGCAGGTACAGCACGGGTTAGATACACAGTAAAGCTCCCTCTACACTGTCCCATCAAACACTCCCAGGGCAGGTACAGCACGGGTTAGATACAGAGTAAAGCTCCCTCTACACTGCCCCATCAAACACTCCCAGGGCAGGTACAGCATGGGTTAGATACAGAGTAAACTCCCTCTACACTGTCCCATCAAACACTCCCAGGGCAGGTACAGCACGGGTTAGAAACAGAGTAAAGCTCCCTCTACCCTGTCCCATCAAACACTCTCAGGGCAGGTACAGCACGGGTTAGATACAGAGTAAAGCTCCCTCTACACTTTCTCATCAAACACTCCCAGGGTAGGTACAGCACGTGTTAGATATAGAGTAAAGCTCCCTCTGCACTGTCCCATCGAACACTCCCAGGGCAGGTACAGCACGGGTTAGATACAGAGTAAAGCTCCCTCTACACTGTCCCATCAAACACTCCCAGGGCAGGTACAGCACGGGTTAAATACAGAGCAAAGCTCCCTCTACACTGTCCCATCAAACACTCCCAGGGCAGGTACAGCGCGGGTTAGATACAGATTAAAGCTCCCTCTACACTGTCCCATCAAACACTCCCAGGGCAGGTACAGCACGGGTTAAATGCAGAGTAAAGCTCCCTCTACACTGTCCCATCAAACACTCCCACGGCAGGTACAGCACGGGTTAGATACAGAGGAAAGCTCCCTCTACACTGTCCCATCAAACACTCCCAGGGCAGGTACAGCACGGGTTAAATACAGAGTAAAGCTCCCTCTGCACTGTCCCATCAAACACTCCCACGGCAGGTACAGCACGGGTTAGATACAGGGTAAAGCTCCCTCTACACTGTCCCATCAAACACTCCCAGGGCAGGTACATCTCGGGTTAGATACAGAGTAAAGCTCCCTCTACACTGTCCCATCAAACACTCCCAGGGCAGGTACAGCACGGGTTAGATACAGAGTATAGCTCCCTCTGCACTGTCCCATCAAACACTCCCAGGGCAGGTACAGCACGGGTTAGATATAGAGTAAAGCTCCCTCTACACTGTCCCATCAAACACTCCCAGGGCAGGTACAGTACGGGTTAGATATAGAGTAAAGCTCCTTCTACACTGTCCCATCAAACACTCCCAGGGCAGGTGCAGCACGGGTTAGATACAGAGTAAATCTCCCTCTACACTGTCCCATCAAACACTCCCAGGGCATGTACAGCACGGTTAGATACAGAGTAAAGCTCCCTCTGCACTGTCCCATAAAACCCCCTGGGACAGGTACAGCTCGGGGTTAGATACAGAGTAAATCTCCCTCTACACTGTCCCATCAAACACTCCCAGGGCATGTACAGCACGGTTAGATACAGAGTAAAGCTCCCTCTGCACTGTCCCATAAAACCCCCTGGGACAGGTACAGCTCGGGGTTAGATACAGAGTAAATCTCCCTCTACACAGTCTCATGAAACACTCCCAGGGCAGGTACAGCACGGGTTAGATACAGAGTAAAGCTCCCTCTGCACTGTCCCATCAAACACTCCCAGGGCAGGTACAGCACGGGCTAGATACAGAGTAAAGCTCCCTCTACACTGTCCCATCAAACACTCCCAGGGCAGGTACAGCACGGGTTAGACACAGAGTAAAGCTCCCTCTACACTGTCGCATCAAACACTCCCAGGGTAGGTACAGCACGGTTAGACACAGAGTAAAGCTCCCTCTACACTGTCCCATCAAACACTCCCAGGGCAGGTACAGCACGGGTTAGATACAGAGTAAAGATCCCCCTACACTGTCCCATCAAACACTCCCAGGGCAGGTACCGTGCAGGTTAGATACAGAGTAAAGCTCCCTCTATTCTGTCCTATCAAACATTACCAGGGCAGGTACAGCACGGGTTAGATACAGAGTAAAGCTCCCTCTACACTGTCCCATCAAACACTCCCAGGGCAGGTACAGCACGGGTTAGATACAGAGTAAAGCTCCCTCTACACTGTCCCATCAAACACTCCCAGGGCAGGTACAGCACGGGTTAGATGCAGAGTAAAGCTCCCTCTACACTTTCTCATCAAACACTCCCAGGGCAGGTACAGCACGGGTTAGATGCAGAGTAAAGCTCCCTCTACACTTTCTCATCAAACACTCCCAGGGCAGGTACAGCGCGGGTTAGATACAGATTAAAGCTCCCTCTACACTGTCCCATCAAACACTCCCAGGGCAGGTACAGCACGGGTTAAATACAGAGTAAAGCTCCCTCTACACTGTCCCATCAAACACTCACACGGCAGGAACAGCACGGGTTAGATACAGAGTAAAGCTCCCTCTACACTGTCCCATCAAACTCTCCCAGGGCAGGTACAGCACGGGTTAGATACAGAGTAAAGCTCCCTCTACACTGTCCCATCAAACTCTCCCAGGGCAGGTACAGCACGGGTTAGATACAGAGTAAAGCTCCCTCTACACTGTCCCATCAAACACTCCCAGGGCAGGTACAGCACGGGTTAGATACAGAGTAAAGCTCCCTCTACACTGCCCCATCAAACACTCCCAGGGCAGGTACAGCATGGGTTAGATACAGAGTAAACTCCCTCTACACTGTCCCATCAAACACTCCCAGGGCAGGTACAGCACGGGTTAGAAACAGAGTAAAGCTCCCTCTACCCTGTCCCATCAAACACGCTCAGGGCAGGTACAGCACGGGTTAGATACAGAGTAAAGCTCCCTCTACACTTTCTCATCAAACACTCCCAGGGTAGGTACAGCACGTGTTAGATATAGAGTAAAGCTCCCTCTGCACTGTCCCATCGAACACTCCCAGGGCAGGTACAGCACGGGTTAGATACAGAGTAAAGCTCCCTCTACACTGTCCCATCAAACACTCCCAGGGCAGGTACAGCACGGGTTAAATACAGAGCAAAGCTCCCTCTACACTGTCCCATCAAACACTCCCAGGGCAGGTACAGCGCGGGTTAGATACAGATTAAAGCTCCCTCTACACTGTCCCATCAAACACTCCCAGGGCAGGTACAGCACGGGTTAAATGCAGAGTAAAGCTCCCTCTACACTGTCCCATCAAACACTCCCACGGCAGGTACAGCACGGGTTAGATACAGAGTAAAGCTCCCTCTACACTGTCCCATCAAACACTCCCAGGGCAGGTACAGCACGGGTTAAATACAGAGTAAAGCTCCCTCTGCACTGTCCCATCAAACACTCCCACGGCAGGTACAGCACGGTTTAGATACAGGGTAAAGCTCCCTCTACACTGTCCCATCAAACACTCCCAGGGCAGGTACATCTCGGGTTAGATACAGAGTAAAGCTCCCTCTACACTGTCCCATCAAACACTCCCAGGGCAGGTACAGCACGGGTTAGATACAGAGTAAAGCCGCATCTACACTGTCCCATCAAACACTCCCAGGGCAGGTGCAGTACGGGTTAGATACAGAGTAAAGCTCTCTCTGCACTGTCCCATCAAACACTCCCAGGGCAGGTACAGCACGGGTTAGATACAGAGTAAAGCTCCCTCTACACTGTCGCATCAAACACTCCCAGGGCAGGTACAGCACGGGTTAGATACAGAGTAAAGCTCCCTCTACACTGTCCCATCAAACACTCCCAGGGCAGGTACAGCACTGGTTAGATACAGAGTAAAGCTCCCTCTACACTGTCCCATCAAACACTCCCAGGGCAGGCACAGCACGGTTTAGATACAGAGTAAATCCCCCTCTACACTGTCCCCATCAAACACTCCCAGGGCAGGTACAGCACGGGTTAGATACAGAGTAAAGCTCCTTCTACGCTGCCCCAATAGTTGAGATTTCAAATATCACCTGTTATGTTCATTAATAACTAGACATTCTTATTATGAACATAGAAACATAGAAAATAGAAGATAGCAGCAGGAGTAGGCCATTCGGCCCTTCGAACCTGCTCCGCCATTCAACGAGATCATGGCTGATCATCCAAACCCTAGAACCCGGTCTCCCTACACCGACAGCCATCCCACCCAAGCCCTATTCCCGTAACCCCGTAACCCCACATATTTAATCCCCCGTGACACTAAGGGTCAATTTTTAACATGGCCAATCAACCTAACCCGCACATCTTTGGACTGTGGGAGGAAACCGGAGCACCCGGAGAAAACCCACGCAAACACGGGGAGAATGTGCAAACTCCTCACAGACAGTCACCCGAGGCCGGATTTGTACCCGGGTCCCTGGCGCTGTGAGGCAACAGTGCTAACCACTATGCCACCGTGCTGCCAGCTCGTCATTTATTCAGTACACGTACTCTAGGTACAGCATCTGTAGAGATTCAGCATGTGTACCTCTGTGTGCAGGCAACCATCTTGACTACTGCCTTGTGGGTAGCCTAGTGCATCGTGGGTATTGTAGTCTTAAACACATACAACTAAATATACAGCTCTATACAGCTCTATAGCTCCACCTAGTGTACTATTCCAGAATGACATGTTATTGATCATTACATCCCCCTTTCTTTGAGGTTAAACAAAATCAATATCAATCAACTTTCAAGAAACACGATAAAGATGATATCAGTAACACTTTTGTTAGTGCTCTATAAACATAAACATTTTCACAACAGTCAATACATTTTCAATATAGTTTTTCTTTGTACTCAAAGATTACATCTATCAGGCTTTTTTACTACACGTGTGAGTCTTCTCAGCACGGGTAAGTCTGATGTGTTTTCATGAGATTGTTCTGGTGTTTCTGACATGTCTCACATTTGCCTATCATGTTCTCAATGTCCATATTTATGCCAGGCCAATAAACAGTGTCTCTTGCTCTCCTTTTGCATTTTTCAATTCCGAGGTGCCACTCATGAATTCTTTTGAGCATGTCTTGAGGTAGAGCCTGTGGAATGACTATTCTGTTCTGTTTTGGTAATAGTCCACTTGCGCCACACAATTCTGACCTTATGTGATAGTATTTTGGACAGGAACCTTTTGGCCAACCATGATGAATGTTCTCTATTACTGTTTGTAAAACTGTATCTTTTACTGTTTCTTCTGCTATTTGCTTTGATTTTGTGTCTGACACGGGCAGCGCAGCAGTGACCATACTCACATGAACATCCACGTCTTCCTCAGTAGAGCTCACTTGACTCATTGTGGGTGCTTGGGATAGTGTATCTGCTAACACTATGTATTTGCCTGGTGTGTAGATCAGTTCAAAGTGATATCTTTGCAGCTTCATCATGAGTCGTTGAATCCTTGGAGACATCTCATTCAGATTTTTTTTTATGATGGCAACCAGTGGGCTGTGGTCTGCCTCAACTGTGAAGGTGGGAAGCCCATATATGTAGCCATAGAACTTTTCTAATCCAACTACCAAGCCTAGACATTCCTTTTCAATCTGGGCGTATCGACACTCAGTATCAGTCATAGACCTGGAAGCATAGGCAACAGGCTTCCAATCTTCACCCTCTGCTTGTAGCAAGACCGCGCCTAGGCCATCTTTTGATGCATCCGTTGACACTTTGATTCTCTTTGTCGGGTCAAAGAAAGTGAGTACAGGTGTGGTTGTCAGCACTGTTTTGAGGTTCATCCACTCTTGTTCATGTCTTTCTGTCCATGCGAACTCATTTGTTTTATGTAGCAGGTCTCGCAGACAGGCTGTCTTGGCTGACAGGTTAGGAATGAACTTTCCAATTAAGTTTATCATCCCCATGATGCGTAGCACTCCTTTTTTGTCAGTGGGTCGGGGCATTTTGAGTATGTTGTTTACTTTTTCCATATCTGGTTCTATTCCTTTACCAGATAGAATATCTCCTAGGAAAGTGACTTCCTGGACGCCAAACTGACACTTGGCTTTGTTGAGCTTCAGTCCATTCCGGCGTATGCTCTGTAGCACTTTAGTCAGTCGCTCATTGTGTTCTTTCAGTGTGGAGCTCCAGATGATGATGTCATCAACATAGACCCGGGCTCCTTCCAGACCTTCAATTATGTGTTCCATCGCTCTATGAAAGATTTCAGATGCAGATATTATCCCGAAAGGCATTCTGAGGAAACAATACCTGCCAAATGGTGTGTTGAAGGTACCGTATTTGGTGCTCTCTTCATCCAGTTTTAGTTGCCAAAATCCTTGTGAGGCATCGAGCTTTGTAAAGTATCTGGCACCTGACATTTCACTGGTGATTTCTTCTCGCTTGGGAATCTGGCAGTGTTCACGTTTTATGTTTGCATTTAAGTCCTTTGGATCCGTGCATATTCTTAGATCATTGTTCTTTTTCTTTACACATACCATGGAGTTAACCCAGTCTGTTGGCTCTTCGACTTTCCTGATGACTCCTAGTGTGGTCATTCTGTCCAGTTCTTTCTTGAGCCGGTCACGCAGGGGTGCTGGAACTCTTCGTGGAGCATGTACCACTGGCTGAGCATCCTCCTTTAGCTGGATCTTGTAAGTGAATGGTAGAACTCCAAATCCTTTGAACTCATCCTGGAAATTACTCACTACAGAATCCACCGAGTCATCTGGTCTGCTTATGGCACAGTTTATACAGTAGACTCTCTTGACCAGTTCTAAGTCTTCACAAGCTTTGTCACCTAGTAGTGAATTAAGTCCTTCAGCACAACAGAAAACATGAGATGATGCACTTTGTCTTTGACTGTCACCTTAAGTCTGCATACACCTAAGCTATCTATTTTCTGTCCATTATAGCTCTTCAGTAGTACTGACTTTTTCTGTATTTTGGGCTTTTCTATCATGTTCTCAATGTCACTCATACTGATTAAGTTTGCTTTTGCCCCAGTGTCTAGTTTCAATGTAACTAATGCTCCATTTACCTGCAGTGGCATCATCCATTTGTCCTCTTTTACTGCATTGACGTTATGTTCAGCATTGTTTATTTCTGAGGGCTGCACATTTTCTGTATCCTTTTCTATATTGTCACATGACACCATTCCTACAAACAATGTCTCACTTAAATCAGTGTCCTCAATCACATTAACTCGGACTTGTTGCCCTTTCTTTGTTTTTACTTTTGAAAAGCATTGTTTGGCAAAGTGATTCTTTCCATGACATTTTGTGCACATTTTTCCAAACGCTGGGCATTGTTTTAACTGGTGTTTGTAACCACAGCGTTTGCAATTAAAAATTCCTTCCTCCGATTGCTTTTCATTTCTGTTCTGCCCATGTTGCTTCCCCTTGTAGAACACAGCACCGACAGCAGCACTTACTACAATCGCATCATTATTGATTTCACTGAAAGTCTTCGCGTGCTGTCGAGCTAGCTCACTGGCTTGGCATATATTCACATCATTTTCCAATGTTAGTTCGGTTTCTCTCAACAGACGTTCCCTGACTTTTTTATCATGAATACCAAACACAATCTGGTCACGAATCATGGATGCTTTCAGCTCAGAGAAATTACATGTCTGTGCTTTCAGTTTCAGATCGGTCACAAAGCTATCAAAAGTCTCATTTTGCCGCTGTGTCCTCGAACGGAACACGTATCTTTCATAGGTTTCATTCTTTTTGGGAGAACAATGTGTATCAAATTTCTTTAGCACATCGTCTAAATTTTCTCTGTTCTCCTCTGGATTAAATACAAATGTATTAAATACCTCTATCGCCTGTGGGCCTGCAACCGTGAGCAGCAACGCTATTTTTCTTGCATCTGGCTTCGTACCGAATCCGATGGCAACAATGTAGAGTTCGAATTGCTGTTTGAAAGTCCGCCAATTGTAGTCGATATTTCCCGTGAGATTCAAAAACTCCGGTGGCCTCAAATTCTCCATGTCGCTTTTCACAATTTTCAGCAGATCTTCACCAATCCTGGTACCATGTTATGTTCATTAATAACTAGACATTCTTATTATGAACTGCTAGCTTCTAGCTAGTCATTTATTCAGTACACATTCTTCAGGTACAGCATCTGTAGAGATTCAGCATATGTACTTCTGTGTGCAGGCAGCCATCTTGACTACTGCCTTGTGGGTAGCCTAGTGCATCGTGGGTAGTGTAGTCTTAAACACATACAACTAAATATACAGCTCTACGGCTCCATCTAGTGTACCACTCTAGAATGACATGTTATTGATCATTACATCACCATGACAAGATGTGAGATGGAATTGAAGAAATTATGGGCTGGCTGCAGACAAAAAGAACCGTGAAACCTGCTGGATTGTTGTACAGGCCGAGCTTGTTGCTGAAAATGGGAGGAGCTGGCTGAAGCTGGTCTGGGCCTGCACCCAACTCCAGTCCTCAGCCATGTTGTTCTCTCTCATTGACCTCATGCCAACCGAGGATGGGCAATTAATGTATCCTTGGAAGTGTTGCCCCTATCTGAAGAGCAAATATAATAAGTTGGCCTTCCTCCTCTGGGAGCCGGCCTCCCATCTTCTACCCTCCATGAACATCAGCTCATCCAAAACTCTGCTGTCCGCATCCCAAGTCCCGTTCGCTCGTCACCCCCCCGCCCACCATGCTGGCTGACCTACATTGGCTCCCGGCTTTAAATCTTGCCATCCCTGTATTCGAATCCCTCCTCGCTTCCCTCCCTCTCTTCCCTCCCAATCTCTGTGAGCTCCTCCAGCCCCCACAACCCTTCGAGATCCCTGTGCTCCTCCAGTTCTGGCCCCTTGCTTACAAAATTCTAACAGGACTAGACAGACTACATAAGAACATAAGAAGTAGGAGCAGGAGTAGGCCATACGGCCCCTTCGGGCCTGCTCCGCCATTCAATAGGAACATGGCTGATCCGAATCTAGACTCACGTCCACTTCCCTGCCCTCTCCCCGTAACCCCTAATTCCCTTATCTGCTAGGAAACTGTCTATCTCCGTTTTAAATTTATTTAATGTTGCAGCTTCCACAGCTCTCTGAGGTAGCAAATTCCACAGATTTACTACCCTCTGAGTGAAGAAGTTTCTCCTCATCTCAGATTATGCCCCCTAGTTCTAGTCTCACCCATCAGTGGAAACATCCTCCCCGCATCCACCCGATCAAGCCCCCTCACAATCTTATATGTTTCGATAAGATCGCCTCTCATTCTTCTGAATTCCAATGAGTAGAGGCCCAACCTACTCAGCCTTTCCTCATAAGTCAACCCCCTCATCTCCGGAATCAACCGAGTGAACCTTCTCTGAACTGCCTCGAGAGCAAGTATATCTTTTCTTAAATATGGA
Organism: Somniosus microcephalus; assembly: GCF_052327205.1. NCBI lineage: Eukaryota > Metazoa > Chordata > Chondrichthyes > Squaliformes > Somniosidae > Somniosus > Somniosus microcephalus. The sequence continues at coordinate 15,397,288 of NW_028225181.1, forward strand.
AACCAAAACTGCACGCAGTATTCCAGGTGTGGCCTCACCAATACCCTGTATAACTGCAGCAAGACTTCCCTGCTTTTATACTCCATCCCCCTTGCAATAAAAGCCAAGATTCCATTGGCCTTCCTGATCACCTGCTGTACCTGCATACTAACTGTTGTGTATTTTGAATGTGTATTAGAATTGTCCCACATGGGATACTGTAGTGGTGATTTGCAATGCACTGTGGGAAATGTAGTGCATTGAGTGAAGAAGCACATTGTAAATAAAATGGCCGTTAACTAAACTCTCCACCCCGGAGTCCTTCTTAACTGTTATATAGGTGAGGGTATAAAACCCCTTGAGACACAACAAAACTGGCAACGAGGATGACGGACTTGCGCATCACTTTGCACTGGAATCGGCGATGTTTAAAGTAAGCAGTTCCTGTCTTTTCTTAATGGCGCGCCCGCAGTTTAGTGCTGATGCAATCGCCTCGTAAAGGTGGCGGTTCGTGTGTTACACAAATAAAAAGGGGGAGAGTAACGATACAGTGAAACGAAGTGGAGGAAAAGGACTGTAAAGATAAAAAAAAAATAACAGAATGGCTACGCTAACCGGAGCGTTTGGACCATTTGATGAAACGGCGGAGCAATGGAGTGCTTATACAGAGCGTTTCGGATTTTTCATGACTGCAAATGGCAGTAAAGATGACGTGAAAGTGGCGACGTTCCTCAGTGTGATCGGAGCAAAAACATTTGGCTTGTTACGGAGTTTGATGCACCCGGATAAGCTCGGCACGGTGGCATAGTGGTTAGCACTGTTGCCTCACAGCGCCAGGGACCCGGGTTCGAATCTGGCCTCGGGTGACTGTCTGTGTGGAGTTTGCACATTCTCCCCGTGTTTGCGTGGGGTTTCCTCCGGGTGCTCCGTTTTCCTCCCACAGTCCAAAGATGTGCGGGTTAGGTTGATTGGCTATGATAAATTGACCCTTAGTGTTAGGGGGATTAAATACGTGGGGTTACAGGGATAGGGTGGGATATGTGTTGGTGTAGGGGTTACGGGGATCGGGTGGGATATGTGTCGGTGCAGGCTCGATGGGCCAAAATGGCCTCGATCTGCACTGTGGGGTTTGTGTGATTCTGTGATTCTGTGATATGATCAGATTGTGGAAGTTTTGGAAACACATTTCGCACCCAAGCCGCTGCTGATTGCCGAGAGGTTCAGGTTTCACAAACGAAACTAAGGGGAGGGTGAGTCCATAGCCGAATATGTTGCAGTGCTAAAGAAGCTAACTGAGCATTGTGAGTTTGGTGACACTCTAAATGGCACTGTCCATGATAGGTTTGTGTGTGGATTAAGATGTAAAGCAACACAGAAGCGCTTGCTCACAACTGACAAACTGACGCTTAAATCAGCAGTGGAGCTCGCTGTGTCTATGGAGTTAGCAGCTAAAGATGCACAGCTATTGGGAGCTGCTACGAGAGTGCACAGGACAGCAGCTACACCGGATAAGCAGGCAAGGGGCGCCAGAGAGTGTTACAGATGTGGAAGGTCAGGTCATCAGCCATCTGACTGCTGGTGTAAAGACCTGACCTGTCAGAAATGTGAAAAGAAAGGACACATTGAACATGTGTGTAAAGGGCAAAGCAAACAACCCTACACAGACACACAAAAACAAACAAGGAAACACATCCAACTGGTGTTCTAAACATGGTGAAAGAAGAACAGGAAGACAGTGACACAGACTCTGATGGGGAGCTGAATCTCCATGTGTTAACGGTGAATGGAGGCTCATCAGGTTATGGAGTCACTCCACTACTAGAGGGAATACCGGTCAAAATGGAGCTGGATACGGGGGCCGCTGTCTCCTTGATTTAAGAGAAGCCGGAGCAGATCTTAACCGACAATGGAACACAGTTCACATCCCAGGAGATGGAGGAGTTCCTCAAGAGCAATGGAATCCAGCACACGTTCTCCGTCAACGACAGCCGCATGCTTTGTCAACACTGCCGCTAGCCCCGCCTCTCTGACTGACACCGCATTCACTTTTTTCCAATCCAGATGAATTTTCTCCAACCATGGCCTGCCCATCAGGGATGGATAGTCACCCTTGACCATGTAAACTGGCAGCCTCACGGTTTGTCCATTAAGCTCCACCTTGACCACCGTCTTACCCAGCATTGGGACTGTTTCCCCAGTGTAGGTCTTTAAGATGAGCTTGGCCGGCGTCAGTGATAGGTGGTTCAGTTTTTCTTTGAATAGCTTCTCTGAAATCAAGGAGACAGCGGCCCCCGTATCCAGCTCCATTTTGACCGGTATTCCCTCTAGTACTGGAGTGACTCCATAGCCTGATGAGCCTCCATTCACCGTTAACACATGGAGATTCAGCTGGCCTGTGACACGTCGCCTTATGGCGTCGGCGCGGTCGTGTCCCACATCTTTCCCTCAGGTGAAGAGAAGTCGATTGCATTCGCGTCAAGGTCCCTGAGCAAGGCGGAGGTGAAATACCCGCAGATCGAAAAAGAGGCTTTGGGCATCATCTTTGGAATCAAACAGTTCCATCACTACTTGTTCGGAAGGAAATTCACCTCACTGACGGATCATCGTCCTCTGACATTGATCTTTGGTCCACACACAGGAATACCCTCCCTGGCAGCGTGCAGGATGCAGCGCTGGACACTGATGTTAAGCGCTCACAATTACAACATCAAATACCGGAGGTCAGCAGCACATGGCAATGCGGACGGATTGTCAAGACTTCCGCAGCCTGTGCCCTCTGAAGGCTGTGAGCAGAAGATTTTGTACTTTGACATGGTGAGCAATGCCCCTGTCATGGCCCGGCAGGTCAAGAAAGAGACCAGAGTGGACCCTACGCTATCCAAGGTGCTGGATCGGGTGATGCGAGGAGACGGATCACGGGTGTCAGATGCACCACCTGAGCTCCTACCTTACCTGTCAAGAGGGAAGGAGTTGTCTGTCACGTCCTTTGGGGCATGCGAGTGATCATACCACCAAAGCTGCGGAAACATATCCTCAACGAGCTACACTCAGGACATTGTGGTATTGTCCGGATGAAGGAGCTGGCACGAAGCTACTTCTGGTGGCCTGGTCTGGAGCATGAAATTGAAGTTGAAGCAAAATCATGCCCATCATGTGAGACAACCAGGGATACGCCAAGAGCAGCACGACTGCATCCATGGGAATGGCCGGCGACACCATGGCAACGGATCCATCTGGACTTCGCGGGACCAGTGGAAGGAGCAATGTTCCTGGTCGCGGTGGACTCCCATTCCAAATGGCCGGAGGTTGCAGTAATGTCCACTACCACTACGGAGAAACCATTGAGACTCTGAGAGAGATGTTCGGGCGATTTGGTCTGCCGGAGCAGATCGTAACCGACAATGGAACACAGTTCACATCCCAGGAGATGGAGGAGTCCCTCAAGAGCAATGGAATCCAGCACACGTTCTCCGCGCCTTATCATCCATCCATGAATGGCTTGGCGGAGAGATTTATCAGAATGCTGAAACGCGCGTTGAAAGCGGCAAGAAGTGATGCTCCTCTAAAGCAGCACCTGAATGCTTTCTTGCTGAAATACTGAAACACGCCTCATGCTACGACTGGAGCATCTCCTGCTTACCTACTCATGGGAAGGCAGCTACGGACACGCCTTGACCTGCTGAGGCCAACGTCCACAGAAGCAGTGGTGCACGCCAATCAGCAGGATCAAGTCAGCAGACGAGCTCAGAGGTCCAAAGAACGACACTTTGTGGTGGGGGGCAAAGTCCTCGCGCCTAACTACACCACCCCGGAGCAGTGGGTCCCAGCTACAGTCATTCAAAAGACGGGCCCCATTTCATACCGAGTCCGCACCGGAGACGACCGAACATGGAGACGGCATGTAGACCAGTTACTGCCAAGACAGTCGCCACAGGTAACCCAAGAAACAGAGGATCAAGGACCTGCTGGGGGCTCCAGCAGGGACTGGTCGTCCAACCCTGAGACGGTGGCACCATCCACTCTTGTGCCATCGAGGGAGGAAGCCACGCCTGCAGGGTCACGGGAGAGCCAGCCAGAGCCTGCTCCTGAGACTAGGCGTTACCCCCAAAGAGAAAGGCAGCCTCCAGAGCACCTTAATTACAGTTAGTGCTAACCTGTGTGTATGTGGCAGAATAATCCCCAGGGTGAGCGGAATGTAGAGGCAGTCTGCCCTCTCTTCCAAAGTTATAGTCATTTTCAGTTATTCTGTTTTGTGGACATTTTATATTAAGGGGGAGGAAATATGTTGTGTATTTTGAATGTGTATTAGAATTGTCCCACATGGGATACCGTAGTGGTGATTTGCAATGCACTATGGGAAATGTAGTGCATTGAGTGTAGAAGCACATTGTAAATAAAATGGCCGTTAACTAAACTCTCCACCCCAGAGTCCTTCTTAATTGTTATATAGGTGAGGGTATAAAACCCCTTGAGACACAACACTAACCTTCTGTGTTTCATGCACCAGGACCCCCAGATCCCTTTGTACTGTAGCACTTTGCAGTTTCTCTCCATTTAGATAATAACTTGCTCTGAGATTTTTTCTGCCAAAGTGCATAACCTCACACTTTCCAACATTATATTCCATCTGCCAAATTTTTGCCCACTCACTTAGCCTGTCGATGTCCTTTTGCAGCTTTATTATGTCCTCCTCACTCACTGCTTTCCCTCCCATCTTTGTATCGTCGGCAAACTTGGATACGTTGCACTTGGTCCCCTCCTCCAAATCGTTAATATAGATTGTAAAGAGTTGGGGTCCCAGCACTGACCCCTGTGGAACACCACTAGTTACTGATTGCCAACCCGAGAATGAACCATTTATCCCAACTCTCTGTTTTCTGTTAGAGAGCCAATCCTCCACCCACGCCAGAATATTACCCCCAATCCCGTGATTTTTTTATCTTGTGCAGTAATCTTTTGTGTGGCACCTTGTCAAATGCCTTTTGGAAGTCCAAATACACCACATCCACTGGTTCCCCTTTATCCACCCTGTTTGTTACGTCCTCAAAGAATTCGAGCAAATTTGTCAAACATGACTTCCCCTTCGTAAAACCATGCTGACTCTGTCCGATTAAATTATGCTTATCCAAATGTCCTGTTACTGCTTCCTTAATAAGGGACTCAAACATTTTACCAACCACAGATGTTAGGCTAACTGGTCTATTGTTTCCAGCCTTTTGTCTACCTCCCTTTTTAAATAAGGGCATTACATTAGCAGTTTTCCAATCTGCTGGGACCTTTCCTGAATCCAGGGAGTTTTGGAAAATTACCACCAATGCATCCACAATCCCTACCGCTACATCTCTCAAGACCTTAGGATGTAAGCCATCAGGTCCGGGGGATTTATCCGCCTTTAGTCCCATTATTTTACCGAGTACCACCTCCTTAGTGATTTTAATCGTGTTTAGCTCCTCCCCCCTATAGCCCCCTGTTTGTCCAGTATTGAGATATTTTTAGTGTCCTCTACTGTAAAGACTGATACAAAATATTTGTTCAGCGTTTCTGCCATCTCCATGTTCCCCACCACTAATTTCCCGGTCTCATCCTCTAAGGGACCAACGTTCACTTTAGCCACCCTTTTTCTTTTTATATAACTGTAGAAACCCTTGCTATCTGTTTTTATATTTTTTGCTAGTTTACTTTCATAATCTTTCTTCCCTTTCTCAATTAATCTTTTAGTTATTCTTTGCTGGCTTTTAAATGCTTCCCAATCTTCTATCCTCCCACTAGATTTGGCTACTTTATATGCCCTTGTTTTCAGTCGGATACTATCCTTTATTACTTTACTTAGCCACGGATGGCTGTCTTTTCTTTTACTCCCCTTTTTCCTCAGTGGAATATATTTTTCTTGAAAGTTGTGAAATATCTCCTTGAATGTACACCACTGCTCATGTACCGTCTTACACTTTAATCTATTTTCCCAGTCCACTTTAGTCAACTCTGCTCTCATACCTTCATAGTCTCCTTTATTTAAGCTTAGTACATTGGTTTGAGATCCAACTTTCTCACCCTCCAACTGAATTTGGAATTTAACCATGTTATGGTCACTCATTCCAAGGGGATCCTTTACTAGGACATTCTTTATTAATCCTGTCTCATTACACAGGACCAGATCTAAGATTGCCTGCCCCCTGGTTGGTTCAGTTACATACTGCTCAAGGAACCCGTCCCTAATGCACTCTAGATGCAGGAAGGATGTTCCCGATGGCGGGGAGTCCAGAACCAGGGGTCACAGTCTAAAGATAAGGGGTAAGCCATTTAGGACAGAGATGAGGAGGAATTTCTTCACCCAGAGAGTGGTGAACCTGTGGAATTCTCTACCACAGAAGGCAGTTGAGGCCAATTCATTAAATATATTCAAGAAGGAGTTGGATATATTTCTTAAGGCTAAAGGCGTCAAGGGATATGGGGAGAAGGCAGGGACAGGGTACTGAATTTGGATGATCAGCCATGATCTCATTGAATGGCGGAGCAGGCTCGAGGGGCCGAAGGGCCTACTCCTGATCCTATCTCCTATGTTTCTATGGGGAGAGATTGAGTAGATTGGGCCTGTACTCTCTGGAATCAACCTATGTCTCCTGCGCATTCCCCCAGTTTCCATCGCTCGACCATCGACGGCCGTGCCTTCAGCTGCCTGGGCCCTAAACTCTGGAATTCCCTCCCTAAACCTCTCCGTCTCTCTGTCTCTCAACTCCTTTCAGACGCTCCTTCAAGCCGACCTCATTGACCGAGTTTGGTCGCCTGTCCTGATGCCTCCTAATGTGGCTCGGTGTCGAATTTTGTCTGATTTGCGCTCTTGTGGAGCGCCTTGGGATGATGAACTACACTAAAGGTGCTATATAAATGTAGGTTGTTATTGTCAAATGCATTAAATGTAGTAAAACATCCCGCCCAAGGCGCTTCCAACAGGAGTGTAAATCAGGCAAAAAAAATAGGACTCCGAGCCACATCAGGAGATATTAAGTGGGGCCTGGCCAAGGTGGCAGGTTTCCGGGAGCTCCTTACGGAGGGAGGGAGATGCGGAGCGGTTCAGGAAGGGAGTTCCAGAGCTTAGGTCCTTGGCAGCTGAAGGCACGGATTCCAATGACGGAATGAAGGGACAGGGAAGTGGGTGGGGGGGGGCGGTGGGGGGGGAGATGTATATCGAGGCACGGGAGAAAGTGCAGAAAAGATTCACTCGGATGATACCCGAACTGAGAGGTTGCACCTACCAGGAAAGACTGAACAGGCTGGGGCTCCTTTCTAGTCTCCATAGACCTTGGTTAGACCACACTTGGAGCATCGTGCACAGTTCTAGTCTCCATAGACCTTGGTTAGACAACACTTGGAGCACCGTGCACAGTTCTGGTCTCCATATACCTTGGTTAGACCACACTTGGAGCACCGTGCACAGTTCTGGTCTCCATATACCTTGGTTAGACCACACTTGGAGCACCGTGCACAGTTCTAGTCTCCATAGACCTTGGTTAGACAACACTTGGAGCACCGTGCACAGTTCTAGTCTCCATAGACCTTGGTTAGACAACACTTGGAGCACCGTGCACAGTTCTGGTCTCCATAGACCTTGGTTAGACCACACTTGGAGCACCGTGCTCAGTTCTAGTCTCCATAGACCTTGGTTAGACCACACTTGGAGCACTGTGCACAGTTCTGGTCTCCATAGACCTTGGTTAGACAACACTTGGAGCACCGTGCACAGTTCTGGTCTCCATAGACCTTGGTTAGGCAACACTTGGAGCACCGTGCACAGTTCTAGTCTCCATAGACCTTGGTTAGACCACACTTGGAGCACCGTGCACAGTTCTAGTCTCCATAGACCTTGGTTAGACAACACTTGGAGCACTGTGCACAGTTCTAGTCTCCATAGACCTTGGTTAGACAACACTTGGAGCACCGTGCACAGTTCTAGTCTCCATAGACCTTGGTTAGACAACACTTGGAGCACCGTGCACAGTTCTGGTCTCCATAGACCTTGGTTAGACAACACTTGGAGCACTGTGCACAGTTCTAGTCTCCATAGACCTTGGTTAGACCACACTTGGAGCACCGTGCACAGTCTAGTCTCCATAGACCTTGGTTAGACCACACTTGGAGCACTGTGCACAGTTCTGGTCTCCATAGACCTTGGTTAGACCACACTTGGAGCACCGTGCACAGTTCTAGTCTCCATAGACTTTGGTTAGACAACACTTGGAGCACCGTGCACAGTTCTGGTCTCCATATACCTTGGTTAGACCACACTTGGAGCACCGTGCACAGTTCTGGTGTCCATATACCTTGGTTAGACCACACTTGGAGCACCGTGCACAGTTCTGGTCTCCATATACCTTGGTTAGACCACACTTGGAGCACCGTGCACAGTTCTGGTCTCCATATACCTTGGTTAGACCACACTTGGAGCACCGTGCACAGTTCTAGTCTCCATAGACCTTGGTTAGATCACACTTGGAGCACCGTGCTCAGTTCTGGTCTCCATATACCCTGGTTAGACCACACTTGGAGCACCGTGCACAGTTCTGGTCTCCATAGACCTTGGTTAGACCACACTTGGGGCACTATGCACAGTTCTGTTCTCCATATACCTTGGTTAGACCACAGTTGGAGCACCGTGCACAGTTCTGGTCTCCATATACCTTGGTTAGACCACACTTGGAGCACCGTGCACAGTTCTGGTCGCCATATACCTTGGTTAGACCACACTTAGAGCATCGTGCACAGTTCTGGTCGTCATATACCTTGGTTAGACCACACTTAGAGCACTGTGCACAGTTCTGGTCTCCATGTACCCTAGTTAGGATACACTTGGAGCGCTGTGCACAGTTCTGTTCTCCATATACCTTGGTTAGACCACACTTGGAGCACCGTGCACAGTTCTGGTCTCCATATACCTTGGTTAGACCACACTTGGAGCACCGTGCACAGTTCTGGTCGCCATATACCTTGGTTAGACCACACTTAGAGCATCGTGCACAGTTCTGGTCGTCATATACCTTGGTTAGACCACACTTAGAGCACTGTGCACAGTTCTGGTCTCCATGTACCCTAGTTAGGATACACTTGGAGCGCTGTGCACAGTTCTGTTCTCCATATACCTTGGTTAGACCACACTTGGAGCACCATGCACAGTTCTGCTCTCCATATACCTTGGTTAGACCACACTTGGAGCACCGTGCACAGCTCTGGTCTCTTTATACCTGGGTTAGACCACACTTGGAGCACCGTGCACAGTTCTGGTCTCCATAGACCTTGGTTAGACCACACTTGGAGCACCATGCACAGTTCTGGTCTCCATATACCTTGGTTAGACCACACTTGGAGCACCGTGCACAGCTCTGGTCTCCTTATCCCTGGGTTAGACCACACTTGGAGCACCGTGCACAGTTTTGGTCGCCATATACCTTGGTTAGACCACACTTAGAGCATCGTGCACAGTTCTGGTCGTCATATACCTTGGTTAGACCACACTTGGAGCATCGTGCACAGTTCTGGTCGTCATATACCTTGGTTAGACCACACTTGGAGCACCGTGCACAGTCTGGTCTCCATGTACCCTAGTTAGGATACACTTGGAGCGCTGTGCACAGTTCTGTTCTCCATATACTTTGGTGAGACCACACTTGGAGCATTGTGCACAGTTCTGGTCGCCATATTGTAAAAGGAGATAGAGGCACTGGAGAAGGTGCCAAAGAGATTTACACGGATGATACCAGCAATGCGAGTGTATACATATCAGGCAAGGATGAACAGGCTGGGTCTCTTTTCTCTTGAAAAGAGAAGGCTGAGGGGTGACCTGATAGAGACCTTTAAAATTATGAAAGGGTTCGATTGGGTAGACGTAGAGAAGATGTTTCCCCTTGTGGGGGTGGGGGAGGCCCGAGCTACAGGTCGTATATCTATACGAGGGGTCACTCATAAATCCAATGGGGGATTCGGAAGAAACCTCGTTACCCAGAGAGTGGTGAGAATGTGGAACTCGCTCCCACAGAGAGTGGAGAAACTGGTGGCTATCCGGGCGAACCTACAACTTATTGAGCCAGATACAGAAGTGTCCACCGCACAGCTAGACACTGACACAGAGCAGGAAATGGACACGTCAGAGCCAGAGTCAGAGAATCAGGAGGAGCAATGACGAGTACAAGACTCAGAAGACTCAAAGGGACAAAATAAGGACAAATTACAGGCTAAATAAGCTGACGATCTTTTTATTTTATTTTAAATGGGTCTTTTTTGTGGGGGTTCAATAAAGTTCAAAATTATAACCTGAATAAAGTTTTGAGAACCTGTTTTTATTTGTATGGAACAGTATGTCTATTATGACAACAAAGATAATATTAGGGTCAGAGACAAAAACCATCAGTGTGCAAAAAAACTCAAAATCCCCATAAATTCCCATAAATTCCCGAAAATTCCCCTGGAAAGTTTCCTCTTTTAAAAATTCCCGGAATTTTGCAACCCTACTCACTACCACAGGGAATGGTTGAGGCGATTAGCACAGAGGCATTTAAGGGGACGCGAGATAAGCACATGAGTGAGACGGGAATGCAGGGATAGGCTGCTAAGGTGAGATGAAGTCTGGGTGTGGAGCATAAACACTGGCACGGGCTGAATGCTCTGCTTCTGTGCTGTGAAATGCTACGGTAAAAATCGGGCTGGCTCAGGGATTGCAAGCAGGGGAAATCAGGAAAAGGCCACACAGCGGTCACGGTGTTCCCTCGCTCGCGAGAAGGCAGGGCCTCGCTCATGCATGATTTGGACAGGTTGGGTGATTGGGCAGAAGCATGGCAGATGCGATATAACATGGATAAATGCGAGGTTATCCACTTTGTTGTCAAAAACAGGAAGGCCGATTATTATCTGAATGGCAATAGATTGGGAGAAGGGGAAGTGCAACGAGACCTGGGTGTCCTTGTGCACCAGTCGCTGAAGGTAAGCATGCAGGTGCAGCAGGCGGTTAAGAAGGCAAATGGTATGTTGGCCGTCGTAGCGAGAGGGTTTGAGTACAAGAACAAGGATGTCTTGCTGCAGTTGTACAGGGCCTTGGTGAGACCACACCTTGAGTATTGTGTGCAGTTTTGGTCGCCTTATCTGAGGAAGGATGTTCTTGCCATGGAGGGAGTGCAGCGAAGATTCACCACACTGATACCTGGGATGGCAGGAATGACGTATGAAGAGAGATTGGGTCGATTGGGCTTGTACTCGCTGGAGTTTAGAAGAATGAGAGGGGATCTCACTGAAACTTATAAAATTCTAACAGGACTAGACAGGCTAGATGCAGGAAGGATGTTCCCGATGGCGGGGGAGTCCAGAACCAGGGGTCACAGTCTCAGGATAAGGGGTAACCATTTAGGACAGAAATGAGGAGGAATTTCTTCACCCAGAGAGTGGTGAACCTGTGGAATTCTCTACCACAGAAGGCAGTAGAGATCAATTCATTAAATATATTCAAGAAGGAGTTGGATATATTTCTTAAGGCTAAAGGGATCAAGGGATATGGGGAGAAAGCAGGGACAGGGTACTGAATTTGGATGATCAGCCATGATCTCATTAAATGGCGGTGCGGGCTCGAGGGGCCGAATGGCCTACTCCTGCTCCTATCTTCTATGTTTCTATGTTTTAGCCACTGGACATGATGCGGTCAAGCCAGTCCCGGTAGTGGGACACCCTGGTGTAGACCCCGTATGTGGCGTCGCGCCCGCAGCCCAACCCCCAGGAGACGATGCCGGTGGCGTACCAGGTGTCCTCGTCCCGCTGGTGGATGGCGTAGGCGCCCCCGCTGTCCCCCTGGCAGGAGTCAGTCTGGCCCAGGCCCGTGCCGGCGCAGAACATGCCCTGGGTCAGCTCCAGCACCTCCTGGCTGGTGCCGGCCTGCGCCCGCCGCAGGGCGTCCCGGCACCTGGTCTGGTCGGCCACCGGGACGCCCACGTAGTGCAGGCTGTTGACCAGCGTGTGGTTCTGGGTCACCCCCCAGCCCGCCACGTAGCCCAGGAGCCCCGTGCGGTAGAGGGCGGGCGACTGGGCGGCGGGCAGGCAGATGGGCACCACGTCCTTGGTCAGCCGGACCTTGCGGCCCAGCTTGATCAGGGCCAGGTCGTTGAAGTACTGGTGGGTGTCGCCGCTGTAGCCTTCGTGCAAGTAGACCTTCTCCACCGGCACCTTCTCCATGATCACCAGCTTGTTCAAGATGTTGTCCCCCATGTGGACATGGTACTGTCTCATCTGCTCCGCTGTCGGCCGCGGCGTTCCCTTGCGGTGGAAGACGTGGGCGGCGGTCATGACCCACTGGTGGTCGATCAGGATACCTCCCGCCCGTCCTGTGCCGAGGCCCGTCAGGTACACCTGCCAGGGGAAGCTGGCTGGCGGCGCCACCGACCCGCCGAAGATACGTCCAGTTCCTCTGGTCACCGAGTGATCGGGCTTCCCGCATACTAATGAAAAAAAGCAAATGATTATTTCAATGGGGAGAGATTACAAAATGCTGAGGTTACAAGAGGTACCTGGAGGAGCTAGTGCTGTTGGGGGAGTGTTTAAACTAAAAGGGCAGGGGGTGTTGGGAACCTGTGCAGGGAGATGGAGGAAAGGGAAGCAAGGATAGAAACATAGAAGATAGGAGCAGGAGTAGGCCATTCGGCCCCTCGAGCCTGCTCCGCCATTCAATGCGATCATGGCTGATCATCCAAATTCAGTACCCTGTCCCTGCCTTCTCCCCATATCCCTTGATCCCTTTAGCCTCAAGAAATATATCCAACTCTTTCTTGAATATATTTAATGAACTGGCCTCCACTGCCCTCTGTGGCAGAGAATTCCACAGGTTCACCACTCTCTGGGTGAAGAAATTCCTCCTCATCTCTGTCCTAAATGGCTTACCCCTTATCTTTAGACTGTGACCCCTGGTTCTGGACTCCCCGACCATCGGGAACATCCTTCCTGCATCTAGTCTGTCCAGTCCTGTTAGAATTTTATAAGTTTCAATGAGATCCCCTCTCATTCTTCTAAACTCCAGCGAGTACAAGCCCAATCGACCCAATCTCTCCTCATACGTCATTCCTGCCATCCCAGGTATCAGCCTGGTGAATCTTTGCTGAACTCCTTCCACGGTAAGAACATCCTTCCTCAGATAAGGTGACCAAAACTGCACACAATACTCCAGGTGTGGTCTCACCAAGGCCCTGTACAACTGCAGCAAGACATCCTTGTTCCTGTACTCAAACCCTCTCGCTACGAAGGCCAACATACCATTGCAAAAGACGGGAAGGGGTAAAGCAAAAGTGGCAGGCAGAGAAATCAAGGGTGTAAATCAAACAGGGCTACAGTAATAAGAATTCTAAAAGGACAAAGAGTGTTAAAAAAAACAAGCCTGAAGGCTTTGTGTCTTAATGCGAGGAGCATTCGTAATAAGGTGGATGAATTGGCTGCGCATAGAGATGCAAACGGATATGATATAATTGGCATTACGGAGGCATGGCTCCAGGGTGACCAAGGCTGGGAATTCAACATCCAGGGGTATTCAATATTCAGGAAAAATATCTAAGCAAATTATTATCTAAATAGGGAGGGATTACAAAATGCTGAGGTACAGAGGGACCTGGGGGTCCTCGTACATGAATCACAAAAAAGTTATCATGCAGGTACAGCAAGTAATTAGGAAGGGAAATGGAGTGTTGGCCTTTATTGCAAAGGGGATTGGAGTATAAAAGTAGGGAAGTCCTGGTACAACTGTACAGGGTGTTGGTGAGACCACACCTGGAGTACTGAGTACAGTTTTGGTCTCCTTATTTAAGGAAGGATATACTTGCATTGGAGGCAGTTCAGAGAAGGTTCACGAGGTTGATTCCTGAGATGAAAGGGGGTTGACGTATGAAGAAAGTTTGAGCAGGTTGGGTCTATACTCATTGGAGTTTAGAAGAATGAGAGGTGATCTTATTGAAACATGTAAGATTCTGAGGGGTCTCGACAAGGTAGATGCTGAGAGTGATGTTTCCCCTCATGGGGAAATCCAGAACTCGGGGAGCACAGTCTCAGAATAAAGGGTCGCCCTTTTAGAACTGAGATGAGGAGGAATTTCTTCTCTCAGAGGGTCGTAAATCTGTGGGATTCTCTGCCCAGAGAGCCGTGGAGGCTGGGTCATTGAATAATAATCATAATAAGAATAATAATCCACTTTATTGTCATTGTTAGTGCACAAGTGCAGTACAACGAAATGTAGGCTTGCGGCTCCCGAGAGTGTACATTTAGATTAGGACATTTAAACATTTCAACATTCATTTGGCTTGTAATACATAAACAGAACCATAATAAAGTGCATTGGCAGATGTGCAGGCTTTAGTGTTTATTCGTGGGGTTCAGTAGGATGACAGCCCTGGGAAAGAAGCTGTTCCTAAATCTGGTCGTACGGGTGCGAATGCATCTGTAGCATCTCCCAGATGGCAGGAGGGCGAACAGACTGTGGCTGGGGTGGGTAGGGTCTTTGATGATGGTCCGTGACCTCCGTAAACAGCGTTTCTGGTATATGTGCTCTATGGTCGGTAGCCGGGTGCCGGTAATGCGTTGGGCAGTTTTGACTACCCGCTGCAGGGCTTTCCGGTCATAGTAGCTACAGCTGCCATACCATACTGTGATACAGTTTGTCAGGATGCTCTCTATTGTGCAGCGGTAAAAGTTAGAGAGGATCAGGGGTGACAGGTTACATCCCTTCAGCCTCCTTAGGAAATATAGGCGCTGCTGGGCCTTCTTCACCAGAGAGGAGGTATTGTGGGACCAGGAGAGGTCTTCCGTGATGTGGACTCCGAGGAACTTAAAGCTGTCCACCCTTTCCACCACAGCCCCATGGATGTGGATGGGGGTGTGACTTCCGCCTTTAGACTTCCTGAAGTCCACAATGATTTCCTTGGTTTTCTTGATGTTAAGGACCAGGTTGTTATCGGCGCACCACTTCAAGGTGGAGATAGACAGATTTTTGAACGGTAAGGGAGTCAAGGGTTATGGGGAGCGGGCAGGGAAGTGTAGTTGAGGCCAGGATCAGATCAGCCATGATCTCATTAAATGGCGGAGCAGACTCGAGGGGCCAAGTGGCCTACTCCTGCTCCTATTTCTAATGTTCTGAAAACGAGAGAGGGTGGGCAGGGTGAGATGGGGAAAGGGGGTGGTGGCAAGGGGATGGGTGTTGTTAGTTACAAACTACAACTTTAAGAACATAAGAACTAGGAGCAGACGTAGGCCATACGGCCCCTCGAGCATGCTCCGCCATTCAATAAGATCATGGCTGGTCTTCGACCTCAACTCCACTTTCCCGCCCGATCCCCATATCCCTCGATTCCGTTAATATCCAAAAATCTCTTGATCTCAACCTTGAATATACTCAACGACTGAGCCTCCACAGCCCTCTGGGCTAGAGAATCCCAAAGGTTCACCACCCTCTGAGTGTAGAGATTTCTCCTCATCTCAGTCCTAATTGGCCGACTCCTTATTCTGAGACTGTGACCCCTGGTTCTAGACTCCCCCGCCAGGGGAAACATCCTCCCTGCATCTACCCTGTGAAGCCCTGTAAGAATTTTATACATTTCAATGAGATCACCTCTCATTCTTCTAAACTCCAGAAAGTACAGGCCCAATCTATCCAATCTCTCCTCACAGCACACATAGAAACATCGAAGATAGGAGCAGGAGTAGGCCATTCGGCCCCTCGAGCCTGCTCCGCCATTCAATGAGATCATGGCTGATCATCCAAATTCAGTACCCTGTCCCTGCTTTCTCCCCATATCCCTTGATCCCTTTAGCCTTAAGAAATATATCCAACTCCTTCTTGAATATATTTAATGAATTGGCCTCAACTGCCTTCTGTGGTAGAGAATTCCACAGGTTCACCACTCTCTGGGTGAAGAAATTCCTCCTCATCTCTGTCCTAAATGGCTTACCCCTTATCCTTAGACTGTGACCCCTGGTTCTGGACTCCCCGACCATCGGGAACATCCTTCCTGCATCTAGTCTGTCCAGTCCTGTTAGTATTTTATAAGTTTCAATGAGATCCCCTCACATTCTTCTAAACTCCAGCGAGTACAAGCCCAATCGACCCAATCTCTCCTCATACGTCATTCCTGCCATCCCAGGTATCAGTCTGGTGAATCTTCGCTGCACTCTCTCCATGGCAAGAACATCCTTCCTCAGATAAGGCGACCAAAACTGCACACAATACTCAAGATGTGGTCTCACCAAGGCCCTGTACAACTGCAGCAAGACATCCTTGTTGAGAGAGTAGATAAGGAGACACTGTTTCCACTGGCTGAAGGGTCGGTAACCAGAGGACACAGATTTAAGGTGTTTGGCAAAAGAACCAGAGGGGAGATGAGGAGCATGTTTTTTTATGCAGTGAGTTGTTGTGATCTGGAATGCGCTGCCTGAAAGGGCGGTGGAAGCAGATTCAATAGTAACTTTCAAAAGGAATTGGATAAATACTGGCGGGGAGAAATTACAGGGCTCTGGGGAAAGAGCAGGGGGGTGGGATTCATTGGATCGCTCGTTCAAAGAGCCGGCACAGGCACGATGGGCTGAATGGCCTCCTGCTATGCTGTATGATTCTATGATACAGGCCACTATCCACGTGCCCAGGGCCAGATTTTTGGTCGTGGGGGCTTGCCTCAAATTCATCGACGTGAGATGGGAGACGACGTGGCACGGTGGCATAGTGGTTAGCACTGTTGCCTCACAGCACCAGGGACCCGGGTTCGAATCCGGCCTCGGGCGACTGTCTGTGTGGAGTTTGCACATTCTCCCTGTGTCTGCGTGGGTTTCCTCGGGTGCTCCGGTTTCCTCCCACAGTCCAAAGATGTGCGGGTTAGGTTGATTGGCTATGATAAATTGACCCTTAGTGTTAGGGGGATTAAATACGTGGGGTTATGGGGATAGGGTGGGATATGTGTCGGTGTAGGGGTTACGGGGATCGGGTGGGATATGTGTCGGTGCAGGCTCGATGGGCCAAAATGGCCTCTATCTGCACTGTGGGGTTTCTGTGATTTCTGTGACGTCAGTGAAGATGGTGGGAAAGTGGTGGTCGGACATATTAAGGGTGGGGGAGGCAAACAATAACGCCCCTGTTCGGTTACCAACTGAATTAAAATTACAGGGGGACGATCGAGGGACCGAAGGAGGGAGGGAGGGATGCAGCGATGGACGGAGGGAGGGAGGAAGGATGGAGGGAGGGAGGGAGGCAGGGATGGAGGAAGGATGGAGGGAGGGATGGAGGGGAAGGATGGAGGGAGGGATGGAGGGAAGGATGAAGGGAGGGTGGGCGGCATGGAGGGAAGCATAGACGGAGGGAGGGAAGGAGGAATGGAAGGATGGATGAATGGATGGGGGGGAGGGAGGGATGGACGGACGGACGGATGGACGGACAGACGGATGGACAGATGGGTGGATGGAGGGAGGGAGGGAGGGAGAGATGGACGGATGGGTGGAGGGAGGGAGGGATGGTGGATGGATGGAGAGAGGGAGGGATTGATGGGTGGATGGAGGGAGGGAGGGATGGATGGAGGGAGGGAGGGAGGGATGGATGGATGGATGGAGGGATGGAGGGATAGATGGATGGGTGGATGGAGGGAAGGCCAGATAGATGGATGAAGGGATGGTTGGATGCGTGGGTGGATGGATGGAGGGAGGGAGGGAGGGAGAGAGGGACAGATGGGTGAGGGATGGATGGAGGGAGGGATGGAGGGATGAACGGATGGGTGGATGGAGGGAGGGAGTGAAGGATGGACAGATGGGTGGATGGAGGGAGGGAGGTAGGGAGGGATGGATGGATGGATGGAGGATAGTGGGAGGGGTAGATGGGTGGAGGGAGGGATTGACAGATGGGTGGGTGGGTGGATGGAGGGAGGGAGGGATGGATAGGTGATGGATGACGGATGGATGGAGGGATGGATGGGTGGTTGGATGGATGGAGGGATGGGTGGATGAAGGGAAGGCCAGAGGGATGTATGGAGGGATGGAGGGATGGAGGGAAGGCCAGAGAGATGTATGGAGGGATGGAGGGAGGGTTGGAAGGAGGGAGGGATGGGTGTATGGAGGGATGTTGTGGATGGAGGGAGGGATGGATGGAGGGAGGGGTGGAGGGATGGTGTGGATCGAGGGAGGGATGGATGGAGGGAGGGGTGGAGGATGGTGTGGATGGAAGGAGGGAGGGATGTGTGTATGGAGGGAGGACCAGACTAATATTGGCCAAGAAACTCCAAGTGCTAGAGATTGGGGAAGGGCCCTCTCATCAAAGCCCTGGCACAATCAGTCCCTCCAGCCCATTCCAGCCTGAGGCACCCCAAGAGCTTCACCCTCCGCACAGGCTCGCAGGCAGCGGGTCTTACCTGGGGCGCAGTAAGGGATGGCCTCACCGACTCCGTTGTTCAGCCAGCGTCGCGACTCCGTGCACTTATACTGCCCTGAAACATACAAGAGGGCAGAGCTGTGAGAATACTGCGAGAATTCATCAACAGTACACACAGAGAAACAGATCAGAGGCACAGAGGGTGTGGCGGGGTGTGGGGAGAGACAGAGAGATAGACAGAGAGAGACAGAGAGAGAGACAGGCAGAGATAGAGAGACAGTGAGGGAGACTGAGAGAGAGAGAACAAGATAGACAGAGAGAGAGAAAGACAGAGAGAGACAGAGAGAGAGAGAGACAGAGAGGGAGACTGAGAGAGAGAGAGAGACAGAGAGAGAGAGAAAGACAGAAAGAGACAGAGAGAAAGAGAAAGACAGAATGAGAGAGAGGCAGAGATAGAGACAGTGAGGGAGACTGGGAGAGAGATAGAACAAGAGAGACAGAGAGAGAGAAAGACAGAAAGAGACAGAGAGTGAGAAAGACAGAGAGAGAGAGAGAACGAGAGAGACATCAAGGGTGAGTCAGAGTGAGACTGAAATGCAGAGAGAAAGACAGAGAGAGACAGAGAAAGAGAGGAGAGGGAGAGAGACAGAACGACAGAGAGATAGAGCGAGAGAGAAACAGAGAGAACGACAGAGAGAGAGAGAGAGAGAGAGACAGAGACAGAGAGAAAGAGAGAGGAACAGAAAGAGAGACAGCGACAGAGGCAGAGACAGAGAGAGACAGCGAGAGTGAGTCAGAAAGAGATAGAGAGATACAGAGACAGAGAGAGAGAGACAGAGAGCGATAGAGAGACAGAGAGACAGAGAGAGAGAGACAGAGAGAGAGAGACAGAGAGAGAGACAGAGAGAGAGAGAAAGAGAGAGGAACAGAAAGAGAGACAGCGACAGAGGCAGAGGCAGAGAGAGACAGCGAGAGTGAGAGTCAGAAAGAGATAGAGAGATACAGAGACAGAGAGAGAGAGACAGAGAGAGAGAGACAGAGAGACAGAGAGAGAGAGAGAGAAAGACATATATTCAAGAAATCAAGAAATCAAGAAACATATTATTCAACAAGCTAAGCCAAACAACCCCAGATTTCAAGGAATGGATGACCTGTCAAAATTGAGATTAGTCCTGGGAGAAGGAGACAGACCATACCTTGGGGCCAAATATGTAACAACATGTCACAACCTGAGGACTGTTTAAAATTAAGACTGTTTAAAATTAATATTGAACGTACCAAATGAAGTAGAAAGACTGTTTAAAATTAATATTGTTTAAAAGTAATATTGTATTTACCCAACAAATGTCAAATCGATTGACACCTACAGAATGTTGGAAAACTGTACCTTTTTGCTATGTAAGCTTTGGCAATATGGTTCCCTGTAAACTTTCATGCCAATAAAGCATTTGAATTGGAACTGGAATTGGAATTGGAGAGAGACAGAGAGAGAGACAGAGAGAGATAGAGAGACAGAGAGAGAGAGAGACACAGAGAGAGAGACAGAGAGAGAGACAGAGAGAGACAGAGAGAGGAACAGAAAGAGAGACAGCGACAGAGGCAGAGTGAGAGACAGCGAGACAGAGAGAGAGACAGAGAGAGAGAGACAGAGAGAGAGAGAGACAGAGGGAGAGACAGAGAGAGACAGAGAGAGGAACAGAAAGAGAGACAGCGACAGAGGCAGAGTGAGAGACAGAGAGATTGTTTGACACCTACAGAATGTTGGAAAACTGTACTTTTTTGTTGTGTAAGCTTTGG
>NW_028225181.1:15417909-15465409 GCF_052327205.1 Somniosus microcephalus
TAAGGGAGAAAGGAATAGAAGGATCATCGAAACATAGAAACATAGAAGATAGGAGCAGGAGTCGGCCATTCGGCCTTCGAGCCTGCTCCGCCATTCAATGAGATCATGGCTGATCATTCCAAATTCAGTACCCTGTCCCTGCCTTCTCCCCATATCCCTTGATCCCTTTAGCCCTTAAGAAATATATCCAACTCCTTCTTGAATATATTTAATGAATTGGCCTCCACTGCCTTCTGTGGTAGAGAATTCCACAGGTTCACCACTCTCTGGGTGAAGAAATTCCTCCTCATCTCAGTCCTAAATGGCCTACCCCTTATCCTTAGACTGTGACCCCTGGTTCTGGACTCCCCGACCATCGGGAACATCCTTCCAGCATCTAGTCTGTCCAGCCCTGACAGAATTTTATAAGTTTCAATGAGATCCTCTCTCATTCTTCTAAACTCTAGCGAATATAAGCCTAATCGACCCAATCTCTCTTCATACATCATTCCTGCCATCCCAGGTATCAGTCTGGTGAATCTTCGCTGCACTCCATCCATGGCAAGAACATCCTTCCTCAGATAAGGTGACCAAAACTGCACACAATACTCAAGGTGTGGTCTCACCAAGGCCCTGTACAACTGCAGCAAGACATCCTTGTTCCTGTACTCAAACCCTCTCGCTACGAAGGCCAACATACCATTTGCCTTCTTAACCGCCTGCTGCACCTGCGTGCTTACCTTCAGCGACTGGTGCACAAGGACACCCAGGTCTCGTTGCACTTCCCCTTCTCCCAATCCATTGCCGTTCAGATAATAATCTGCCTTCCTGCTGATAGGATGAGATGCTGTTGAATAATAGAATGATACAGCACAGAAGGAGGCCATTCGGCCCATCGTGCCGGTGCCGGATCTTTGGCAGAGCAATCCAATTAATCCCACTTCCCCCGCTCTTTCCCCACAGCCTGCTAATTTTTGCCCTTCAAATATTGATCCAAATCTTTTGAAAGTTACCACTGAATCAGCTTGCACCGCCATTTCAGAGAGTGTGTTCCCCATCATAGCAACTCGCTGCTTAGAAAAATGTTTCCTCATCTCGTGCTCTGGTTCTTCTGCCAATGCTCTTCAATCTGTGTCCTTCGGTTACCGACCGTTCTGCCATTGGAAACAGTTTCTCTCTCTCTACTCTTTCAAAACCCTTTCATGATTCTGAACACCTCTATCAAATCTCCTTTTAACATTCTCTGCTCGAAGGAGAACAACCCCAGCTTCTCCAGTCTCACCACGTAACTGAAGTCCCTCATCCCTGGTACCATTCTGGTCAATCTCCCCTTAACCTTCTCTGCTCTAAGGAGGACAACCCCAGCATCTCCAGTCTCTCCACATCACTGAAGTCCCTCATCCCCTGGTCCCATTCTGGTCAATCTCCCCTTAACCTTCTCTGCTCTAAGGAGAACAACCCCAGCTTCTCCAGTCTCTCCACATAACTGAAGTCCCTCATCCCTGGTACCATTCTGGCCAATCTCCCCTTAACCTTCTCTGCTCTAAGGAGAACAACCCCAGCTTCTCCAGTCTCTCCACAGAACTGAAGCCCCTCATCCCTGGTACCATTCTGGTCAATCTCCCCTTAACCTTCTCTGCTCTAAGGAGAACAATCCCAGCTTCTCCAGTCTCTCCACGTAACTGAAGTCCCTCATCCCTGGTACCATTCTGGTCAATCTCCCCTTAACCTTCTCTGCTCTAAGGAGAACAACCCCAGCTTCTCCAGTCTCTCCACATAACTGAAGTCTCTCATCCCTGGTACCATTCTGGTCAATCTCCCCTTAACCTTCTCTGCTCTAAGGAGAACAACCCCAGCTTCTCCAGTCTCTCCACATCACTGAAGTCCCTCATCCCTGGTACCATTCTGATCAATCTCCCCTTAACCTTCTCTGCTCTAAGGAGAACAACCCCAGCTTCTCCAGTCACTCCACGTAACTGAAGCCCCTCATCCCTGGTACCATTCTGGTCAATCTCCCCTTAACCTTCTCTGCTCTAAGGAGAACAATCCCAGCTTCTCCAGTCTCTCCACATAACTGAAGTCCCTCATCCCCTGGTACCATTCTAGTCAATCTCCGCTTAACCTTCTCTGCTCTAAGGAGAACAATCCCAGCTTCTCCAGTCTCTCCACGTAACTGAAGTCCCTCATCCCCTGGTACCATTCTGGTCAATCTCCCCCTTAACCTTCTCTGCTCTAAGGAGAACAATCCCAGCTTCTCCAGTCTCTCCACATCACTGAAGTCCCTCATCCCTGGTACCATTCTGGTCAATCTCCCCTTAACCTTCTCTGCTCTAAGGAGAACAATCCCAGCTTCTCCAGTCTCTCCACATAACTGAAGTCCCTCATCCCCGGTACCATTCTGGTCAATCTCCCCTTAACCTTCTCTGCTCTAAGGAGAACAATCCCAGCTTCTCCAGTCTCTCCACATAACTGAAGTCCCTCATCCCCGGTACCATTCTGGTCAACCTCCCCTTAACCTTCTCTGCTCTAAGGAGAACAACCCCAGCTTCTCCAGTCTCTCCACATAACTGAAGTCCCTCATCCCTGGTACCATTCTGGTCAATCTCCCCTTAACCTTCTCTGCTATAAGGAGAAAAATCCCAGCTTCTCCAGTCTCTCCACAGAACTGAAGCCCCTCATCCCTGGTACCATTCTGGTCAATCTCCCCTTAACCTTCTCTGCTCTAAGGAGAACAATCCCAGCTTCTCCAGTCTCTCCACATAACTGAAGTCCCTCATCCCTGGTACCATTCTGGTCAATCTCCCCTTAACCTTCTCTGCTCTAAGGAGAACAACCCCAGCTTCTCCAGTCTCTCCACATAACTGAAGTCTCTCATCCCTGGTACCATTCTGGTCAATCTCCCCTTAACCTTCTCTGCTCTAAGGAGAACAACCCCAGCTTCTCCAGTCTCTCCACATCACTGAAGTCCCTCATCCCTGGTACCATTCTGGTCAATCTCCCCTTAACCTTCTCTGCTCTAAGGAGAACAATCCCAGCTTCTCCAGTCTCTCCACATAACTGAAGTCCCTCATCCCTGGTACCATTCTGGTCAATCTCCCCTTAACCTTCTCTGCTCTAAGGAGAACAATCCCAGCTTTTCCAGTCTCTCCACATCACTGAAGTCCCTCATCCCCTGGTACCATTCTGGTCAATCTCCCCTTAACCTTCTCTGCTCTAAGGAGAACAATCCCAGCTTCTCCAGTCTCTCCACATAACTGAAGTCCCTCATCCCTGGTACCATTCTGGTCAATCTCCCCTTAACCTTCTCTGCTCTAAGGAGAACAATCCCAGCTTCTCCAGTCTCTCCACATAACTGAAGTCCCTCATCCCCGGTACCATTCTGGTCAATCTCCCCTTAACCTTCTATGCTCTAAGGAGAACAATCCCAGCTTCTCCAGTCTATCCACATCACAGAAGTCCCTCATCCCCTGGTACCATTCTGGTCAATCTCCCCTTAACCTTCTCTGCTCTAAGGAGAACAATCCCAGCTTCTCCAGTCTCTCCACATAACTGAAGTCCCTCATCCCTGGTACCATTCTGGTCAATCTCCCCTTAACCTTCTCTGCTCTAAGGAGAACAATCCCAGCTTCTCCAGTCTCTCCACGTAACTGAAGTCCCTCATCCCCGGTACCATTCTGGTCAATCTCCCCTTAACCTTCTATGCTCTAAGGAGAACAATCCCAGCTTCTCCAGTCTCTCCACATAACTGAAGTCCCTCATCCCTGGTACCATTCTGGTCAATCTCCCCTTAACCTTCTCTGCTCTAAGGAGAACAATCCCAGCTTCTCCAGTCTCTCCACATCACTGAAGTCCCTCATCCCTGGTACCATTCTGGTCAATCTCCCCTTAACCTTCTCTGCTCTAAGGAGAACAATCCCAGCTTCTCCAGACTCTCCACATCACTGAAGTCCCTCATCCCCGGTACCATTCTGGTCAATCTCCCCTTAACCTTCTCTGCTCTAAGGAGAACAACCCCAGCTTCTCCAGTCTCTCCACATAACTGAAGTCCCTCATCCCCGGTACCATTCTGGTCAATCTCCCCTTAACCTTCTATGCTCTAAGGAGAACAATCCCAGCTTCTCCAGTCTCTCCACATCACTGAAGTCCCTCATCCCTGGTACCATTCTGGTCAATCTCCCCTTAACCTTCTCTGCTCTAAGGAGAACAACCCCAGCTTCTCCAGTCTCCCCACATCACTGAAGTCCCTCATCCCTGGTACCATTCTAGTCAATCTCCCCTTAACCTTCTCTGCTCTAAGGAGAACAATCCCAGCTTCTCCAGACTCTCCATATAACTATAGTCCCTCATCCCCTGGTACTATTCTGGTAAATCTTTTCTGCACCCTCTCCAAGGCCATGAAATCTTTCCTGAAGTGTCAGGTTGAAGCACTAAGAGCCAAGGATAGATTTTCTAATCGGTTACGCCAAATATTCAGGTGTAACCAATTGTGAAATTGAGTGATCAGAAATGCTCAATTTCCATCCATTTCTTGCCCCGGTCCTTTTTTTAATAATTTGTTCATGGGACGTGGGTATCGCTGGCGAGGCCAGCATTTATTGCCCATCCCTAGTTGCCCTTGAGAAGGTGGTGGTGAGCCGCCTTCTTGAACCCCTGCAGTCCGTGTGGTGTAGGTAGTCCCACAGTGACTTTATCGTAGCGGTTTGTTACAAACTGAAGACATGGTGGCATAGTGGTTAGCACTGTTGCCTCACAGCACCAGGGACCCGGGTTCGAATCCGGCCTCAGGCGACTGTCTGTGTGGAGTTTGCACATTCTCCCTGTGTTTGCGTGGGTTTCCTCCGGGTGCTCCGGTTTCCTCCCACAGTCCAAAGATGTGCGGGTTAGGTTGATTGGCTATGATAAATTGACCCTCAGTGTTAGGGGGGTTACGGGGATCGGGTGGGATATGTGTCGGTGCAGGCTCGATGGGCCGAAATGGCCTCTATCTGCACTGTGGGGTTTCTGTGATTTCTGTAAATGGCTTACTAGGCTATTGCAGAGGGCAGGTAAGTGGCAACCACATTACTGAGGAGCCAGACCAGGTAAGGACCGAAAATTTCCTTCCCTGAAGGACATCAGTGAACCAGATGGGTTTTTACAACAACCCGGTAGTTTCACGGTCACCATTACTGACACTTATTAATTACAAAGTTATTTAATTGAATTTCTAGCCCATTGACATAACCCCTATGCTACCGTCCCACTATTGTGATAAAGAGCATAAGAACATAAGAAATAGGAGCAGGAATAGGCCACTTGGCCCCTCGAGACTGCTCCGCCATTCAATAAGATCGCGGCTCAAAGCCACTCCCCAGCCCGCGCCCCATAACCCTTCACTCCCTTATCTTGTAAGAATCTGTCTATCTCCACCTTCAATGGCCCAGTAATTCCGGTCCCAACGCGCGAGTACGGACGGGGTACTCACACGTGGGCCCGTTGGAAGTGCCGGATTTCAGCATGCACAGCGCATGCGCGGAAAACCGGCATTTCCTCTCCTCTGAACCAAGGGGTTAAGAGGCGGTTCCCTTGCGACGTTTGGGGCAGCGCGGACGCGTTGAACTTCGGTTTTTTCGACAGGTTTGTCCGTGCGTGGAGGCCTCCACTTTTTACGAATGTAAAAAGCAGACGTAAGGACTTAGTTTTATAAGGTAAGTGATCTAATAATTAAAGTTAAAAAAAAATTTCCACAGGTTTTTTATTTTTAAAGAATTTACAGTAAGGTAAGTGTATTTTTGGACCCGATTTCTTGAAAAAAAATTATTGGCATAAATTTGAATAATTGTTTAAATTAGTTTTTTATATTTATTAATAGTTAATTTAATTATTGGAATTTTTTTTTACTTTTATTTAAAGTTTAAGTAGTGTTTTGGGCGCCCGGTCTTTCCATGAGTTTGACAGGTCTTATGTCTAACTCATGAACGGACTTTTGTAAACTCCCATTGGTTGCCCAGTGCTCACGTGATCCCAGCCGGCTCATCGCACTAAGTACGCCGCTGGATCACGCACGCACAGCGCGCCGGGAGCTGAACCGGGCCACAGACCGGAAATCCACGCAGGCCCAGTCTACAAATGTCAGCGCCATATGTAAGTGTAGGTCGGGGGCTTGCACCCGCGGGAAGACCCCGCCCCGAATTTCTGGGCCATGACCCAGCCTCCACGGCTCTCTGGGGCAGAGAATTCCACAGATTTACGACCCTCCGAGAGAAGAAATTCCTCCTCATCTCAGTTCTAAAAGGGCGACCCTTTATTCTGAGTCTGTGTCCCCGAGTTCTAGATTTCCCCACGAGGGGAAACATCCTCTCTGCATCTACCTTGATGAGTCCCCTCAGAATCTTATATGTTTCGATAAGATCACCTCTCATTCTTCTGAATTCCAATGAGTATCGGTCCAGCCCGCTCAACCTTTCCTCATAAGTCAACCCCCTCATCTCAGGAATTAACCTAGTGAATCGTCTCTGAACTGCATCCAATCCAAGTATATCCGTCCTTAAATAAGGAGACCAAAACTGTACACAGTACTCCAGGTGTGGTCTCACCAATACCCTGTACAGTTGTAGCAGGACTTCCCTGCTTTTATACTCCAACCCCTTTGAAATAAAGGCCAACATTCCATTTGCCTTTTTGATGACTTGCTGTACCTGCATGCCAACTTTTTGTGTTTCATGCACAAGGACCCCCAGGTCCCTCGGAACTGCAGCATTTTGTAATCTCTCTCCATTTAAATACTAATTTGCTTTTTTATTTTTCCTGCCAAAGTGGATAACCTCGCACTTTCCCACATTAAACTGCATCTGCCAAATGTTTGCCCACCCACCTAGCCTGTCTATATCCCTTTGTGATTGGTGTTATTAATGGCTCCATGAAGCATGCAGCAGTTTGGGGTGTGGATGAATGTAAATGAATGCACCATTATCTCGTTCACATGATTTTCCATAATTTTTATCCGCTTAATGTTATTTTCTTTACCTGCCCATACAACCCGGGCATTCCAAATTACTAGGATCTGAGTTTTTTTTTATTCGCTTTTTTATGGGATGTGGGCAACACTGGCTAGGCCAACATTTATTGCCCATTCCTAATTGCCCTTGCGCAGGCGGTGGTGAGCCGCCTTCTTGAACCGCTGCAGTCCGTGTGGTGAAGGTGCTGTTAGGGAGGGAGTTCCAGGATTTTGACCCAGCGACGATGAAGGATCGGCGATATATTTCCAAGTCAGGATGGTGTGTGACTTGGAGGTGGGACTTGGAGGTGGTGGTGTTCCCATGTGCCTCCTGCCCTTGTCCTAGGTGGAAGAGGTCACGGGTTTGGGAGGTGCTGCCGAAGAAGCCTTGGCGAGTTGCTGCAGTGCATCTTGTAGATGGTCCACACTGCAGCCACGGTGCGCCGGTGGTGGAGGGAGTGAATGGTTAAGGTGATGGATGGGGTGCCAATCAAGCGGGCTGCTTTGTCCTGGATGGTGTCGAGCTTCTTGAGTGTTGTTGGAGCTGCACTCATTCAGGCAAGTGGAGAGTATTCCATCACACTCCTGACTTGTGCCTTGTAGATGGTGCAAAGGCTTTGGGGGAGTCAGGAGGTGAGACACTCGCCGCAGAATACCTAGCCAATGGTTCAATGGAGACCAGTGGTTCGAAAGCAACTCATAGAAGGGAGGGTAGGAGGAGGCTCATGTGGGGCACAACCACCGGCATAGACCAGTGGTGCCGAATGGCCTATTGCTCTGCTGTGCATTCGGTGTAATGTGTTGCTCACCACCTTAACCAACTAGTCAAGAACATGAGTCTCAAACAAGACTTACTGTTACAGGTAGGGATAATCTCCTTGTTCCAATGCCCGTTTCCTGTACAGACCATTTTGAAAGCGTTTAATTCTTTGTCGATCTGCATTGGAGACACAATTGGACCAGTTCAAAACCAAAAACAAATCCGTCTTTTGAACAACATCACAAGATACGCACGGCAACAACAACTTGCATTGATTGGCACCCCATCCACCACCTTAAACATTCACTCCCTCCACCACCGGCGTACCGTGGCTGCAGTTGTGTACCATCTACAAGTTGCACTGCAGCAACTCGCCAAGGCTTCTTCGGCAGCACCTCCCAAAACCACAACCTCTGCCACCTAGAAGGACAAGGGCAGCAGGCCCATGGGAACATCACCGCCTCCAGTTTCCTCTCCAAGTCACACACCATCCTGACTTGGAAGTATATCGCCGATCCTTCATCGTCACTGGATCAAGTACAGGAGCAAGGGTTCGAGTACAGGAACAAGGATGTCTTGCTGCAGTTATACAGGGCCTTGGTGAGACAACACCTTGAGTATTGTGTGCAGTTTTGGTCGCCTTATCTGAGGAAGGATGTTCTTGCCATGGAGATAGTGCAGCGAAGATTCACCAGACTGATACCTGGGATGGCAGGAATGACGTATGAGGAGAGATTGGGTCGATTGGGCTTGTACTCGCTGGAGTTTAGAAGAATGAGAGGGGATCTCATTGAAACTTATAAAATTCTAACAGGACTGGACAGACTAGATGCAGGAAGGATGTTCCCGATGGTCGGGGAGTCCAGAACCAGGGGTCACAATCTATGAATAAGGGGTAAGCCATTTAGGACTGAAATGAGGAGGAATTTCTTCACCCAGAGAGTGGTGAACCTGTGGAATTCTCTACCACACAAGGCAGTTGAGGCCAATTCATTAAATATATTCAAGAAGGAGTTAGATATATTTCTTAAGGCTAAAGGGATCAAGGGATATGGGGAGAAGGCAGGGACAGGGCACTGAATTTGGATGATCAGCCATGATCTCATTGAATGGCGGAGCAGGCTCGAGGGGCCGAATGGCCTACTCCTACTCCTATCAGGTTCCCCACTCTCTGGGTGAAGAAATTCCTCCTCATCTCAGTCCTAAATGGCTTACCCCTTATCCTTAGACTGTGACCCCTGGTTCTGGACTCCCTGCCATTGGGAACATCCTTCCTGCATCTAGTCTGTCCAGCCCTGTTAGTATTTTATAAGTTTCAATGAGATCCCCTCTCATTCTTCTAAACTCCAGCGAGTATAAGCCCAATCGACACAATCTCTCCTCGTACGTCATTCCTGCCATCCCAGGTATCAGCCTGGTGAATCTTCGCTGCACTCCCTCCATGGCAAGAACATCCTTCCTCACATAACGTACTAAAACGTCCCAAGGCGCTGCACAGGAGTATTTTAAGACAACAAATTTGACACCGAGCCACATAAGGATAAATTAGGGCAGGTGACCAAAAGCTTGGTCAAAGAGGTAGGTTTTAAGGAGTGTCTTAAAGGAGGGGAGAGAGGTAGGGCGGCGGAAAGGTTTAGGCAGGGCATTACAGAGCTTAGGGCCCAGGCAACAGAAGGCACGGCCACCAATGGTTGAGCGATTATAATCAGTGACGCTCAAGAGGGTAGAATTAGATTAGCGCAGATATCTCGGGGTGTTGTGGGGCTGGAGGAGATTACAGAGATAGGGAGGGGCGAGGCCATGGAGGGATTTGAAAACAAGGATGAGAATTTTGAAATCGAGGTGCTGCTTATGCGGGAGCCAGTGTAGGTCAGCGAGCACAGGGGAGATGGGCGAACGGGACTCGGTGCCGGTTAAGACATGGGCAGCCGAGTTTTGGATGACCTCAGGGGCGGGGAGGGGAGAGCAAATAGAAAAAAAAAAGAGTTGCATTTATATAGCGCCTTTCACGACCACTGCATGTCTGAAAGCACTTTACAGCCAATGAAGTACTCTTTGAATTGTTGTAATGTGGGAAACGTGGCAGCCAATTTGCACACAGCAAGCTCCCACAAACTGCAATGTGATAATGACCAGATCATCTGTTTTAGTGATGTTGGTTGAGGGATAAGTATTGGCTGAAATGAGCAGCGCTCCCTCAGTACTGCCCCTCCGACAGAGCAGCGCTCCCTCAGTACTGCCCCTCCGACAGAACAGCGCTCCCTCAGTACTGCCCCTCCGACAGTGCAGCGCTCCCTCAGTACTGCCCCTTCGACAGTGCAGCGCTCCCTCAGTACTGCCACTCTGACAGTGCAGCGCTCCCTCAGTACTGCCCCTCCGACAGTGCAGTGGTCCCTCAGTACTGCCCCTTCGACAATGCAGCGCTCCCTCAGTACTGCCACTCCGACAGAGCAGCGCTCCCTCAGTACTGCCCCTCTGACAGTGCAGCGCTCCCTCAGTACTGCCCCTTCGACAATGCAGCGCTCCCTCAGTACTGCCACTCCGACAGAGCAGCGCTCCCTCAGTACTGCCCCTCTGACAGTGCAGCGCTCCCTCAGTACTGCCACTCTGACAGAGCAGCGCTCCCTCAGTACTGCCCCTCCGACAGTGCAGTGGTCCCTCAGTACTTCCCCTCCGACAGTGCGGCGCTCCCTCAGTACTGCCCCTCTGACAGTGCGGCGCTCCCTCAGTACTGTCCCTCTGACAGTGCAGCGCTCCCTCAGTACTGTCCCTCTGACAGTGCGGCGCTCCCTCAGTACTGTCCCTCTGACAGTGCAGCGCTCCCTCAGTACTGCCCCTCCGACAGAGCAGCACTCCCTCAGTACTGCCCCTCCGACAGAGCAGCACTCCCTCAGTACTGCCCCTCCGACAGTGCAGCACTCCCTCAGTACTGCCCCTCTGACAGTGCAGCGTTCCCTCAGTACTGCCCCTCCGACAGTGCAGCGCTCCCTCAGTACTGCCCCTCCGACAGTGCAGCGCTCCCTCAGTACTGCCCCTCCGACTGTACAGTGGTCACTCAGTACTGCCCCTCCGACAGAGCAGCACTCCCTCAGTACTGCCCCTCCGACAGTGCAGCGCTCCCTCAGTACTGCCCCTCCGCCAGTGCAGTGCTCCCTCAGTACTGCCCCTCCGACAGAGCAGCGCGCCCTCAGTACTGCCCCTCCGACAGTGCAGCGCTCCCTCAGTACTGCCACTCTGACAGTGCAGCGCTCCCTCAGTACTGCCCCTCCGACAGTGCAGCGGTCCCTCAGTACTGCCCCTCCGACAGTGCAGCGCTCCCTCAGTACTGCCCCTCCGACAGTGCAGCGCTCCCTCAGTACTGCCCCTCCGCCAGTGCAGCGCTCCCTCAGTACTGCCCCTCCGACAGAGCAGCGCTCCCTCAGTACTGCCCCTCCAACAGTGCAGCGCTCCCTCAGTACTGCCACTCTGACAGTGCAGCGGTCCCTCAGCACTGCCCCTCCGACAGTGCAGCGGTCCCTCAGTACTGCCCCTCCGACAGACCAGCGCTCCCTCAGTACTGCCCCTCCGACAGTGCAGCACTCCCTCAGTACTGCCCCTCCGACAGTGCAGTGGTCCCTCAGCACTGCCCCTCCGACAGTGCAGCGCTCCCTCGGTACTGCCCCTCCGACAGTGCAGCGCTCCCTCAGTACTGCCCCTCCGACAGAGCAGCACTCCCTCAGTACTGCCCCTCCGACAGTGCAGTGGTCCCTCAGAACTGCCCCTCTGACAGTGCAGCGCTCCCTCAGTACTGCCCCTCCGACAGAGCAGCACTCCCTCAGTACTGCCCCTCCGACAGTGCAGTGGTCCCTCAGCACTGCCCCTCCGACAGTGCAGCGCTCCCTCAGTACAGCCCCTCCGCCAGTGCAGCGCTCCCTCAGCACTGCACCTCCGACAGTGCAGTGGTCCCTCAGTACTGCCCCTCCGACAGTGCGACACTCCCTCAGTACTGCCCCTCCGACAGTACAGCACTCCCTCAGTACTGCCCCTCCGACAGTGCAGTGGTCCCTCAGTACTGCCCCTCCGACAGTGCAGCGCTCCCTCAGTACTGCCCCTCCGACAGTGCAGCGCTCCCTCAGTACTGCCCCTCCGACAGTGCAGGGCTCCCTCAATACTGCCCCTCCGACAGTGCAGTGGTCCCTCAGTACTGCCCCTCCGACAGTGCAGCGCTCCCTCAGTACTGCCCCTCCGACAGTGCAGGGCTCCCTCAGTACTGCCCCTCCGACAGTGCAGCGCTCCCTCAGTATTGCCCCTCCGACAGTGCAGCGCTCCCTCAGTACTGCCCCTCCGCCAGTGCAGCGCTCCCTCAGTACTGCCCCTCCGACAGTGCAGTGGTCCCTCAGTACTGCCCCTCCGACAGTGCGACACTCCCTCAGTACTGCTCCTCCGACAGTACAGCACTCCCTCAGTACTGCCCCTCCAACAGTGCAGTGGTCCCTCAGTACTGCCCCTCCGACAGTGCGGAGCTCCCTCAGTACTGCCCCTCCGACAATGCAGCGCTCCCTCAGTACTGCCCCTCCGACAGTGCAGCGCTCCCTCAGTACTGCCCCTCCGACAGTGCGGCGCTCCCTCAGTACTGCCCCTCCGACAGTGTAGTGGTCCCTCAGTACTGCCCCTCCGACAGTGCGACACTCCCTCAGTACTGCCCCTCCGACAGTACAGCACTCCCTCAGTACTGCCCCTCTGACAGTGCAGTGGTCCCTCAGTACTGCCCCACCGACAGTGCAGCGCTCCCTCAGTACTGCTCCTCCGACAGAGCAGCGCTCCCTCAGTACTGCCCCTCCGACAGTGCAGCGCTCCCTCAGTACTGCCCCTCCGACAGTGCAGCGCTCCCTCAGTACTCCCCCTCCGACAGTGCAGGGCTCCCTCAGTACTGCCCCTCCGACAGTGCAGCGCTCCCTCAGTACTGCACCTCCGACAGTGCAGCGCTACCTCAGTACTGCCCCTCCGCCAGTGCAGCGCTCCCTCAGTACTGCCCCTCCGACAGTGCAGTGGTCCCTCAGTACTGCCCCTCCGACAGTGCGACACTCCCTCAGTACTGCTCCTCCGACAGTACAGCACTCCCTCAGTACTGCCCCTCCAACAGTGCAGTGGTCCCTCAGTACTGCCCCTCCGACAGTGCGGAGCTCCCTCAGTACTACCCCTCCGACAATGCAGCGCTCCCTCAGTACTGCCCCTCCGACAGTGCAGCGCTCCCTCAGTACTGCCCCTCCGACAGTGCGGCGCTCCCTCAGTACTGCCCCTCCGACAGTGTAGTGGTCCCTCAGTACTGCCCCTCCGACAGTGCGACACTCCCTCAGTACTGCCCCTCCGACAGTACAGCACTCCCTCAGTACTGCCCCTCTGACAGTGCAGTGGTCCCTCAGTACTGCCCCACCGACAGTGCAGCGCTCCCTCAGTACTGCTCCTCCGACAGAGCAGCGCTCCCTCAGTACTGCCCCTCCGACAGTGCAGCGCTCCCTCAGTACTGCCCCTCCGACAGTGCAGCGCTCCCTCAGTACTCCCCCTCCGACAGTGCAGGGCTCCCTCAGTACTGCCCCTCCGACAGTGCAGCGCTCCCTCAGTACTGCACCTCCGACAGTGCAGCGCTACCTCAGTACTGCCCCTCCGACAGTGCAGCGCTCCCTCAGTATTGCCCCTCCGACAGTGCAGCGCTCCCTCAGTATTGCCCCTCCGACAGTGCTGCGCTCCCTCAGTATTGCCCCTCCGACAGTGCAGCGCTCCCTCAGTACTGCCCCTCCGACAGTGCGGCGCTCCCTCAGTACCGCCCCTCCGACAGTGCAGCGCTCCCTCAGTACTGCCCCTCCGACAGTGCGGCGCTCCCTCAGTACCGCCCCTCCGACAGTGCGGCGCTCCCTCAGTACCGCCCCTCCGACAGTGCAGCGCTCCCTCAGTACTGCCCCTCCGACAGTGCAGCGCTCCCTCAGTACTCTCCCTCCGACAGTGCAGCGCTCCCTCAGTACTGCCCCTCCGACAGTGCGGCGCTCCCTCAGTACCGCCCCTCCGACAGTGCAGCGCTCCCTCAGTACTGCCCCTCCGACAGTGCGGCGCTCCCTCAGTACCGCCCCTCCGACAGTGCAGCGCTCCCTCAGTACTGCTCCTCCGACAGAGCAGCGCTCCCTCAGTACTGCCCCTCCGACAGTGCAGCGCTCCCTCAGTACTGCCCCTCCGACAGTGCAGCGCTCCCTCAGTACTGCCCCTCCGACAGTGCAGAGCTCCCTCAGTACTGCCCCTCCGACAGTGCGGCGCACCCTCAGTACTGCCCCTCCGACAGTGCGGCGCTCCCTCAGTACCGCCCCTCCGACAGTGCGGCGCTCCCTCAGTACTGCCCCTCTGACAGTGCAGCGCTCCCTCAGTACTGCCCCTCCGACAGTGCGGCGCTCCCTCAGTACTGCCCCTCCGACAGTGCAGCACTCCCTCAGTACTGCCCCTCCGACAGTGCAGCGCTCCCTCAGTACTGCCCCTCCGACAGTGCAGCACTCCCTCAGTACTGCCCCTCCGACAGTGCAGCGCTCCCTCAGTACTGCCCCTCCGACAGTGCAGAGCTCCCTCAGTACTGCCCCTCCGACAGTGCGGCGCTCCCTCAGTACTGCCCCTCCGACAGTGCAGCGCTCCCTCAGTACTGCCCCTCTGACAGTGCAGCGCTCCCTCAGTACTGCCCCTCCGACAGTGCACCGCTCCGTCAGTACTGCCCCTCCGACAGTGCAGCACTCCCTCAGTACTGCCCCTCTGACAGTGCAGCGCTCCCTCAGTACTGCCCCTCTGACAGTGCAGCGCTCCCTCAGTACTGCCCCTCCGACAGTGCAGCGCTCCCTCAGTACTGCCCCTCCGACAGTGCGGCGCTCCCTCAGTACTGCCCCTCCGACAGTGCAGCGCTCCCTCAGTACTGCCCCTCCGACAGTGCGGCGCTCCCTCAGTACTGCCCCTCCGACAGTGCGGCGCTCCCTCAGTACTGCCCCTCCGACAGTGCAGCGCTCCCTCAGTACTGCCCCTCCGACAGTGCAGCGCTCCCTCAGTACTGCCCCTCTGACAGTGCAGCACTCCCTCAGTACTGCCCCTCCAACAGAGCAGCGCTCCCTCAGTACTGCCCCTCCGACAGTGCGGCGCTCCCTCAGTACTGCCCCTCCGACAGTGCAGCGCTCCCTCAGTACTGCCCCTCCGACAGTGCGGCGCTCCCTCAGTACTGCCCCTCCGACAGTGCGGCGCTCCCTCAGTACCGCCCCTCCGACAGTGCAGCACTCCCTCAGTACTGCCCCTCCGACAGTGCGGCGCTCCCTCAGTACTGCCCCTCCGACAGTGCGGCGCTCCCTCAGTACTGCACTGGAGTGTCAGCCTAGCTTTCTGTGCTCACATCCCTGGAGTGAGACCTGAACCCACAACCTTCTGACTCCGGAGGAGAGGGTGCTACCCACTGAGCCACGGCCTATAATTAAGAAGTCTGTAACTTATCCCACCTTCATGATCTTGTAACCAACGTCGCATGTGAAAGTCACGCGGTCCAGGAATCGGTAATTCTCCTGCAGTGG
This sequence comes from Somniosus microcephalus, assembly GCF_052327205.1. NCBI lineage: Eukaryota > Metazoa > Chordata > Chondrichthyes > Squaliformes > Somniosidae > Somniosus > Somniosus microcephalus. The sequence continues at coordinate 15,433,187 of NW_028225181.1, forward strand.
ATCGATTGTCCCGTGTTTCAGTCTGGAAAGATCGGGACACTTTATCCCTGGTTAGACAGGAAAAAAAATGAAGCAAATTTGGCGTTTGTTGAAATGCCCCGTAATAGACTTGTTAGAAAAATTAAAGGCCATGGGATTAAAGGGACAGTGGCAGCATTGATACAGAGTTGGCTGAGGGACAGAAAGCAGACAGCAGTGGTGAACGGTTGTTTTTCAGACCGGAAGGAGGCATAGTGGTGTTCCCCAGGGCTCGGTATTAGCACTGACATAAGAAAACTACTAGGTACTTGGCCTGAGTATTAAACAAGGCTTTAATCAACTGTTTCACAACATGGAGATCTAGTCGTCCTTCACTAGTTCCAGTTTACAAAATGTCCTGAGCAAGCTGGGCCCGTGCCCGAGTATTTATGCTCTCCCTGGACAGCGCCACCAGCAGGCCGCCCAGTATCATCCCATAAGTCATTTCTACATGAATGACAAGATTCATGTCAAGCACCACTGCACTATTTATTGAGGAAGAGGGTGTTTGAAGACCTCGGACCCCAGCTGTTCACAATGTATATTAATGATCTAGACGAGGGAACTAGATGTAATATCTCCAAGTTTGCAGACGACACAAAGCTGGGTGGGCGTGTGTGCCGTGAGGAGGATGCAGCGAAACTCCAGGATGATTTGGACAGGTTGGGTGATTGGGCAGAAACATGTCAGATGCAATATAATGTGGATAAATGCGAGGTTATCCACTTTGGTGGCAAAAACAGGAAGGCAGATTATTATCTGAATGGCAATAGATTGGGAGAAGGGGAAGTGCAACCAGACCTGGGTGTCCTTGTGCACCAGTCACTGAAGGTAAGCATGCAGGTGCAGCAGGCGGTTAAGAAGGCAAATGGTATGTTGGCCTTCGTAGCGAGAGGATTCGAGTACAGGAGCAAGGATGTCTTGCTGCATTTGTACAGGGCCTTGGTGAGACAACACCTTGAGTATTGTGTGCATTTTTGGTCGCCTTATCTGAGGAAGGATTTTCTTGCCATGGAGGGAGTGCAGCGAAGATTCACCAGACTGATACCTGGGATGGCAGGAATGACGTATGAGGAGAGATTGGATCGATTGGGCTTATACTCACTGGAGTTTAGAAGAATGAGAGGGGATCTCATTGAAACTTATAAAATTCTGACAGGACTGGACAGACTAGATGCAGGAAGGATGTTCCCGATGGTCGGGGAGTCCAGAACCAGGGGTCACAGTCTAAGGATAAGGGGTAGGCCTTTTAGGACAGAAATGAGGAGGAATTTCTTCACCCAGAGAGTGGTGAACCTGTGGAATTCTCTACCACACAAGGCAGTAGAAGCTAATACATTAAATATAATCAGGAAGGAGTTGGATATATTTCTTAAGGCTAAAGGGATCAAGGGATATGGGGAAAAGGCAGGGACAGGGTACTGAGTTTGGATGATCAGCCATGATCTCATTAAATGGCAGAGCAGGCTCGAGGGGCCGAATGGCCTACTCCTGCTCCTATCTTCTATGTTTCTATAGGCGCACCAACGTCAGTGTTCTCGCTCAGGCCAACATCCCCAGCATCGAAGCTTAGACCACGCTCGATCAGCTCCAATGGAAGGGTCACATTGTCCACATGCCCGATACGAGACTCCCAAAACAAGCGCTCTACTCGGAGCTCCGACACGGCAAGAGAGCCCCAGGTGGGCAGAGGAAACGCTTCAAGGACACCCTCAAAGCCTCCTTGAAAAAGTGCAACATCCCCACCGACACCTGGGAATCCCTGGCCCAAGACCTCACAAAGTGGAGGAGAAGCATCCGGGAAGGCGCCAAACACCTCGAGTCTCTTCGCCGGGAGCAAGCAGAAGCCAAGCGCAGGCAGTGCAAGGAGCGCACATCAACCCAAGCACCCCGCCCACCCGCCCCTTCAACCACCGTCTGCCCCACCTGTGACAGAGACTGTAGGTCCCGCATTGGACTCATCAGTCACCTGAGAACTCATTGTTAGTGTGGAAGCAAGTCATCCTCGGTTCCGAGGGACTGCCTAAGAAGAGGAGAACTATATATATTAATGACCTGGACTTGGGTATACAGGGCATAATTTCAACGTTTGCAGATGACATGACAGTCGGAAATGTAGTAAACAATGAGAAGGATATTAGACTTCAGGAAGGCACAGATAGATTGGTAAAATAATCTTCAAGTAATTGGGGGAAGGTTTAGAGGGGATTTGAGGGGAAATTTCTTCACCCAGAGGGTTGTGGGGGTCTGGAACTCACTGCCTGAAAGGGTGGTAGAGGCAGGAACCCGAACCACATTTGAAAAGTACTTGGATGTGCACTTGGGATGTTGTAACCTGCAGGGCCACGGACCAAGAGCTGGAACGTGGGATTAGGCTGGATAGCTCTTTGTTGGCCGGCGCGGACACGATGGGCCGAAATGGCCTCCTTTCGTGCTGTAACTTTCTATGATTCTATGAAAATGGGCAGATACGTGGCAGATGAAATTTAATGCAGAGAAGTGTGAAGTGATACATTTTGGTAGGAAGAATGAGGAGAGGCAATATAAATTAAAGGGTACAATTCAAAAGGGGCGCACGAACAGAGCGACCTGGGGGTATATGTGCACAAATCGCTGAAGGTGGCAGGGTAGGTTGAGAAAGCGGTTAAAAAAAGCATTCGGGATGCTGGGCTTCATAAATAGAGGCACAGAGTACAAGAGCACTGGTTCGGCCTCAACTGGAGTATTGTGTCCAATTCTGGGCACCGCACTTTAGGAAGGATGTCAAGGCCATGGAGAGGGTGCAGGGGAGATTTACTAGAATCGCACCAGGGATGAGGGACTTCAGTTATGTGGGGAGACTGGAGAAGCTGGGATTGTTCTCCTTAGAGCAGAGAAGGTTAAGGGGAGATTGACCAGAATGGTACCAGGGATGAGGGACTTCAGTTACGTGGAGAGACTGGAGAAGCTGGGGTTGTTCTCCTTAGAGCAGAGAAGGTTAAGGGGAGATTGACCAGAATGGTACCAGGGGATGAGGGACTTCAGTTATGTGGAGAGACTGGAGAAGCTGGGGTTGTTCTCCTTAGAGCAGAGAAGGTTAAGGGGAGATTGAGCGGAATGGTACCAGGGATGAGGGAATTCAGTTACGTGGAGAGACTGGAGAAGCTGGGATTGTTCTCCTTAGAGCAGAGAAGGTTAAGGGGACATTGACCAGAATGGTAGCAGGGATGAGAGACTTCAGTGATGTGGATAGACTGGAGAAGCTGGGGTTGTTCTCCTTAGAGCAGAGAAGGTTTAGGGGAGATTGACCAGAATGGTACCAGGGATGAGGGGCTTCAGTTATGTGGAGAGACTGGAGAAGCTGGGATTGTTCTCCTTGGAGCAGAGAAGGTTAAGGGGAGATTGACCAGAATGGTACCAGGGATGAGGGACTTCAGTGATGTGGAGAGACTGGAGAAGCTGGGATTGTTCTCCTTAGAGCAGAGAAGGTTAAGGGGAGATTGACCAGAATGGTACCAGGGGATGAGAGACTTCAGTTACGTGGATAGACTGGAGAAGCTGGGATTGTTCTCCTTAGAGCAGATAAGGTTAAGGGGAGATTGACCAGAATGGTACCAGGGATGAGGGACTTCAGTGATGTGGAGAGACTGGAGAAGCTGGGGTTGTTCTCCTTAGAGCAGAGAAGGTTAAGGGGAGATTGACCAGAATGGTACCAGGGATGAGGGACTTCAGTTATGTGGAGAGACTGGAGAAGCTGGGATTGTTCTCCTTAGAGCAGAGAAGGTTAAGGGGAGATTGACCAGAATGGTACCAGGGATGAGGGACTTCAGTTATGTGGAGAAACTGGAGAAGCTGGGATTGTTCTCCTTAGAGCAGAGAAGGTTAAGGGGAGATTGACCAGAATGGTACCAGGGATGAGGGACTTCAGTTATGTGGAGAGACTGGAGAAGCTGGGATTGTTCTCCTTAGAGCAGAGAAGGTTAAGGGGAGATTTGATAGAGTTGTTCAAAATTATGAAGGGTTTTGATAGAGTGGTGAGAGAGAAACTGTTCCCAGTGGCAGGAGGGTCGATAACCAGAGGAAACAAATTGAAGATAATTAGGAAAAGAACCAGAGGCGACATGAGGAACCATTTTTTTACAAATGGGGTTGTATTCCTTAGAATTTAGAAGGTTAAATGTGATCGAAGTGTTCAGGATATTAAGGGGAACAGATAGGGTAGAGAGAGAGAGAAACTATTTCCGCTGGTTGGGGAGTCTCAGACTGGGGGCAGAGTCTAAAAAATTAGAGCCAGACCTTTCAGGAGTGAAATTAGGAAACACTTCTACACACAAAGGATGGTAGAAGATTGGAACTCTCTTCCGCAAACGGCAATTGATGCTGGATCAATTGTTAATTTTAAATCTGAGATTGATAGGTTTTTGTCAACCAAAGCTATTAAGGGATATGGGGCAAAGGGCGGAGATATGGAGTTAGGTTGCAGATCATCCTAGGACCCCAGCTGTTCACAATATATATTAATGATCTAGACGAGGGAACTAGATGTAATATCTCCAAGTTTGCAGACGACACAAAGCTGGGTGGGCGTGTGTGCTGTGAGGAGGAAGCCGAGAAACTCCAGCATGATTTGGATAGGTTGGGTGATTGGGCAGAAGCATGGCAGAAGCAATATAACGAGGATAAATGTGAGGTTATCCACTTTGGTGGCAAAAACAGGAAGGCAGATTATTATCTGAATGGCAATAGATTGGGAGAAGGGGAAGTGCAACGAGACCTGGGTGTCCTTGTTCGCCAGTCGCTGAAGGTAAGCATGCAGGTGCAGTAGGCGGTTAAGAAGGCAAATGGTATGTTGGCCTTCGTAGCGAGAGAGTTTGAGTACAGGAACAAGGATGTCTTGCTGCAGTTGTACAGGACCTTGGTGAGACCACACCTTAAGTATTGTGTGCAGTTTTGGTCGCCTTATCTGAGGAAGGACGTTCTTGCCATGGAGGGAGTGCAGCGAAGATTCACCAGACTGATACCTGGGATGGCAGGAATGACGTATGAGGAGAGATTGGGTCGATTGGGCTTATATTCGTTGGAGTTTAGAAGAATGAGAGGGGATCTCATTGAAACTTATAAAATTCTGACAGGACTAGACAGACTAGATGCAGGAAGGATGTTCCCGATGGTCGGGGAGTCCAGAACCAGGGGTCACAGTCTAAGGATAAGGGGTAAGGCATTTAGGACTGAGATGAGGAGGAATTTCTTCACCCAGAGTGTGGTGAACCTGTGGAATTCTCTACCACAGAAGGCAGTTGAGGCCAATTCATTAAATATATTCAAGAAGGAGTTGGATATACTTCTTAAGAGAGGGTCGAGGGACTGAGTGATGGAGGGTCAAGGGACTGAGTGATGAGGGTCGAGGGGCTGAGTGATGGAAGGTTCAGGGACTGAGTGATGGAGGGTCGGGGGACTGAGTGAGGAAGGATCGAGAGACTGAGTGAGGGAGGGTCGAGGGACTGAGTGATTGAGGATCGAGGGACTGAGTGAGGGAGGATCGAGGGACTGAGTGGCAGATGGTCGAGGGACTGAGTGAGGGAGGATCACGGGACTGAGTGAGGGTGGATCAAGGGTCTGAGTGATGGAGGATCGAGGGACTGAGTGATGGAGGATCGAGGGACTGAGTGAGGGAGGATTGAGGGACTGAGTGAGGGAGGATTGAGGGACTGAGTGAGGGAGGATCGCGGGACTGTGTGAGGGAGGATCGAGGGACTGTGACGGAGGATCGAGGGACTGAGTGAGGGAGGATCGAGCGACTGAGTGATGGAGGGTCGAGGGACTGAGTGAGGGAAGGTCGAGGGACTGAGTGAGGGAGGGTCGAGGGATTGAGTGAGGGAGAATTGAGGGACTGAGTGAGGGAGGATCGAGGGACTGAGTGACGGGGGCAAAAGACCTAGTGAGGGAGGATTGATGGATTGAGTGAGGGAGGATCGAGGGACTGAGTGATGGAGGGTTGAGGGACTGAGTGAGGGAGGATCGAGGGGCTGAGTGAGGGAGGATCGAGGGACTGAGTGAGGGAGAATCGAGGGACTGACTGATGGAGGATCGAGGGACTGAGTGACTGAGGATCGAGGGACTGAGTGAGGGAGGATCGAGGGACTGAGTGAGGGAGGATTGCGGGACTGAGTGAGGGAGGATTGAGGGACTGAGTGAGGGAGGATTGAGGGACTGAGTGATGGAGGGTCGAGGGACTGAGTGAGGGAGGGTCAAGGGACTGAGTGAGGGAGGGTCGAGGGATTGAGTGAGGGAGGATTGAGGCACTGAGTGACTGAGGATCGAGGGACTGAGTGAGGGAGGATCGAGGGACTGAGTGAGGGAGGATCGCGGGACTGAGTGAGGGAGGATCAAGGGACTGAGTGAGGGAGGGTCGAGGGACTGAGTGATGGAGGGTCGAGGGACTGAGTGAGGGAGGGTCGAGTGACTGAGTGAGGGAGGGTCGAGGGATTGAGTGAGGGAGGATTGAGGGACTGAGTGTGGGAGGATCGAGGGACTGAGTGACAGGGGGCAAAGGACTGAGTGAGGGAGGATTGATGGATTGAGTGACTGAAGATCGAGGGACTGAGTGAGGGAGGATCGAGGGACTGAGTGAGGGAGGATTGAGGGACTGAGTGACTGAGGATCAAGAGACTGAGTGAGGGGGGATCAAGGGACTAAGTGATGGAGGATCGAGGGACTGTGACGGAGGGTCGAGGGACTGAGTGATGGAGGATTGAGGGACTGAGTGAGGGAGGATCGAGGGACTGAGTGAGAGGATCGAGAGACTGAGTGAGGGAGGGTCGAGGGACTGAGTGATGGAGGATTGAGGGACTGAGCGAGGGCGGATCAAGGGACTGAGTGAGGGAGGAGCGAGGGACTGAGTGAGGGAGGATTGAGACTGAATGAGGGAGGTTCGAGGGACTGAGTGATGGAGGATCGAGGGACTGAATGAGGGTGGGTCAAGGGACTGAGTGATGGAGGGTCGAGGGACTGAGTGATGGAGGATCGAGGGACTGAGTGAGGGATGGTCGAGGGACTGAGTGAGGGAGGATCAAGGGACTGAGTGAGGGAGGATCGAGGGACTGAATGAGGGAGTGTCATGGGATGGAGTGAGGGAGGATCGAGGGACTGAGTGAGGGAGGGTCGAGGACTGAGTGATGGAGGATCGAGGGACTGAGTGATGGAGGGTTGAGGGACTGAGTGATGGACGGTCGAGTGACTGAGTGAGAGAGGGTCAAGGGAATGAGTGATGGAGGATCGAGGGACTGAGTGAGGGAGGGTCGAGGGACTGAGTGATGGAGGATTGAGGGACTGAGTGAGGGAGGATCGAGGGACTGAATGAGGGAGGGTCGTGGGACTGAGTGAGGGAGGATCAAGGGACTGAGTGAGGGAGGATCAAGGGACTGAATGAGGGAGGGTCGTGGGACAGAGTGAGGGAGGATTGAGGGACTGAGTGAGGGAGGGTCGAGGGACTGAGTGATGGAGGATCGAGGGACTGAGGGAGGGAGGATCGAGGGACTGAGTGAGGGAGGGTCGAGGGACTGAGTGAGGAATGATCGAGGGACTGAGTGAGGGAGGATCGAGACTGAATGAGGGAGGGTCGAGGGACTGAGTGATGGAGAATTGAGGGTCTGAGTGATGGACGGTCGAGTGACTGAGTGAGAGAGGGTCGAGGGAATGAGTGACGGAGGATCGAGGAACAGAGTGAGGGAGGGTCGAGGGACTGAGTGAGGGAGGGACTAGGGACTGAGTGAGGGAGCATCGAGGGACTGAGTGAGGGAGGATCGAGGGACTGAGTGAGGGAGTGACTAGGGACTGAGTGAGGGAGGATCGAGGGACTGAGTGAGGGAGGATCGAGGGACTGAGTGAGGGAGGATCGAGGGACTGAGTGACTGAGGGTCGAGGGACAGAGTGACGGAGAATCGAGGGACTGAGTGAGGATCGAGGGACTGAGTGATGGAGGGTCGAGGGACTGAGTGATGGAGGATCGAGGGGCTGAGTGAGGGAGGATCGAGGGACTGAGTGATGGAGGATCAAGGGACTGAGTGATGGATGATCGACGGACTGAATGATGGAGGATCGAGCAACTGAGGGAGGGAGGATCGAGGGACTGAGTGAGGGAGGATCGAGGGACTGAGTGAAGGAGGATCGAGACTGAATGAGGGAGGATCGAGGGACTGAGTGATGGAGGATCGAGGGACTGAGTGAGGGTGGGTCAAGGGACTGAGTGATGGAGGGTCGAGGGACTCAGTGATGGAGGATCGAGGGACTGAGTGAGGGAGGATCAAGGGAATGAATGAGGGATGGTCAAGGGACTGAGTGAGGGAGGATCGAGGGACTGAGTGAGGGAGGAGCGAGGGACTGAATGAGGGAGGATCAAGGGACTGAGTGAGGGATGGTCGATGGACTGTGACGGAGGATCGAGGGACTGAGTGAGGGATGGTCGATGGACTGTGACGGAGGATCGAGGGACTGTGTGATGGACGGTCGAGGGACTGAGTGAGGAAGGATCGAGGGACTGCGTGTGGGAGGGTCAAGGGACTGAGTGACGGAGGATCGAGGGACTGAGTTACGGAGGGTCGAGGGACTGAGTGATGGACGGTCGAGGGATTGAGTGAGGGAGGGTTGAGGGACTGAGTGACGGAGAATCATGGGACTGAGTGAGGGAGGATCGAGGTACTGAGTGAGGGAGGATCGAGGGACTGAGTGACAGAGGATCGAGGGACTGTGAGGGAGGATCGAGGGACTGAGTGAGGGAGGGTCGAGGGACTGAGTGAGGGAGGATCGAGGGACTGAGTGATGGAGGATCGAGGGACTGAGTGATGGAGGATCGAGGGACAGAGTGAGGGAGGGTTGAGGGACTGTGTGAGGGAGGATCAAGGGACTGAGTGACGGAGGATCGAGGGACTGTGATGGAGGATTGAGGGATTGAATGAGGGAGGGTCGAGGGACTGAATGAGCGAGGGTCAAGGGACTGAGTTTGGGAGGATCGAGGGACTGAGTGAGGGAGGATTGAGGGACTGAGTAAGGGAGGATCGAGGGACTGAGTGATGGAGGGTCGAGGGACTGAGTGAGGGAGGATCGAGGGACTAAGTGAGGGAGGGTTGCGGGACTGAGTGATGAAGGATCGAGGGACTGAGTGAGGGAGGATCGAGCGACTGAGTTATGGATGATCGAGGGACTGAGTGATGGAGGATCAAGGAACTGAGTGAGGGAGGATCAAGGGACTGAATGAGGGAGGATCGAGGGACTGGGTGAGGGAGGGTCGAGGGACTGACTGAGGGAGGATTGAGGGACTGAGTGAGGGAGGATTGAGGGACTGTGTGAGGGAGGACCGGGGGACTGAGTGACTGAGGATCGAGGGACTGAGTGAGGGAGGATCGAGGGACTGAGTGATGGAGGATCGAGGGACTGAGTGAGGGAGGGTCGAGGGACTGAGTGAGGGAGGATCAGGGGATTGAGTGACTGAGGATCGAGGGACTGTGTGAGGGGGGATCGAGGGACTGAGTGATGGAGGATCGAGGGACTGAGTGACAGAGGGTTGAGGGACTGAGTGACGGAGGATCGAGGGACTGAGTGAGGGAGGGTCGAGGGACTGAATGAGGGAGGGTCGAGGGACTGAGTGATGGTGGATCGAGGGACTGAGTGACGGAGGACCGAGATACTGAGTGACGGAGAATTGAGGGACTGAGTGACTGAGGATCGAGGGACTGAGTGAGGGAGGGTCAAGGGACTGAGTGATGGAGGATCGAGGGACTGAGTGTGGGAGGATCGAGGGACTGAGTGATGGAGGATCGAGGGACTGAGTGATGGAGGATCAAGGGACTTTCTGAGGGAGGATCGAGGGACTGAGTGAGGGAGGATCGAGGGACTGAGTGATGGAGGGTCGAGGGACTGAGTGATGGAGGATCGAGGGACTGAGTGAGGGAGGGTCGAGGGACTGAATGAGGGAGGGTCGAGGGACTGAGCGATGGTGGATCGAGGGACTGAGTGATGGAGGGCCGAGGGACTGAGTGAGGGAGGATGGAGGGACTGAGTGATGGAGGGTCAACGGAGTGTGTGAGGGAGGATCGAGGGACTGAGTGATGGAGGATAGAGGGACTGAGTGAGGGAGGGTCGAGGGACTGAGTGAGGGAGTGACTAGGGACTGAGTGAGGGAGGATCGAGCGAATGAGTGACTGAGGGTTGAGGGACTGTGTGGCGGAGGATCGAGGGACTGAGTGAGGGAGGGTCGAGGGACTGAGTGATGGAGGATCGAGGGACTGAGTGAGGGAGGGTCGAGGGACTGAATGAGCGAGGGTCAAGGGACTGAGTTTGGGAGGATCGAGGGACTGAGTGAGGGAGGATTGAGGGACTGAGTAAGGGAGGATCGAGGGACTGAGTGATGGAGGGTCGAGGGACTGAGTGAGGGAGGATCGAGGGACTAAGTGAGGGAGGGTTGCGGGACTGAGTGATGAAGGATCGAGGGACTGAGTGAGGGAGGATCGAGCGACTGAGTTATGGATGATCGAGGGACTGAGTGATGGAGGATCAAGGAACTGAGTGAGGGAGGATCAAGGGACTGAATGAGGGAGGATCGAGGGACTGGGTGAGGGAGGGTCGAGGGACTGACTGAGGGAGGGTCGAGGGACTGAGTGAGGGAGGGTCGAGGGACTGAGTGAGGGAGGGTCGAGGGACTGAGTGAGGGAGGATCGAGGGACTGAGTGAGGGAGGATCGAGGGACTGAGTGAGGGAGGATTGAGGGACTGAGTGAGGGAGGCTTGAGGGACTGAGTGAGGGAGGCTCGAGCGACTGAGTGAGGGAGGATCGAGGGACTGAGTGAGGGAGGATTGAAGGACTGAGTGAGGGAGGCTTGAGGGACTGAGTGAGGGAGGATCGAGGGACTGAGTGAGGGAGTATCGAGGGACTGAGTGACTGAGGGTCGAGGGACTGAGTGACGGCAAATTGAGGGACTGAGTGACTGAGGATCGAGGGACTGAGTAAGGGAGGGTCAAGGGACTGAGTGATGGAGGATCGAGGGACTGAGTGACTGAGGGTCGAGGGACTGAGTGACGGCAAATTGAGGGACTGAGTGACTGAGGATCGAGGGACTGAGTGAGGGAGGCTCGACGGACTGAGTGAGGGAGGATCGAGGGACTGAGTGAGGGAGGATCGAGGGACTCAGTGAGGGAGGCTTGAGGGACTGAGTGAGGGAGGATTGAGGGACTGAGTGAGGGAGGATTGAGGGACTGAGTGAGGGAGGCTTGAGGGACTGAGTGAGGGAGGCTTGAGGGACTGAGTGAGGGAGGATCGAGAGACTGAGTGAGGGAGGATTGAGGGACTGAGTGAGGGAGGATCGAGGGATTGAGTCAGGGAGGATCGAGGGACTGTGTGAGGGAGGATCAAGGGACTGAGTGACGGAGGATCGAGGGACTGTGATGGAGGATTGAGGGATTGAATGAGGGAGGGTCGAGGGACTGAATGAGCGAGGGTCAAGGGACTGAGTTTGGGAGGATCGAGGGACTGAGTGAGGGAGGATTGAGGGACTGAGTAAGGGAGGATCGAGGGACTGAGTGATGGAGGGTCGAGGGACTGAGTGAGGGAGGATCGAGGGACTAAGTGAGGGAGCGTTGCGGGACTGAGTGATGAAGGATCGAGGGACTGAGTGAGGGAGGATCGAGCGACTGAGTTATGGATGATCGAGGGACTGAGTGATGGAGGATCAAGGAACTGAGTGAGGGAGGATCAAGGGACTGAATGAGGGAGGATCGAGGGACTGGGTGAGGGAGGGTCGAGGGACTGACTGAGGGAGGATTGAGGGACTGAGTGAGGGAGGATTGAGGGACTGTGTGAGGGAGGACCGGGGGACTGAGTGACTGAGGATCGAGGGACTGAGTGAGGGAGGATCGAGGGACTGAGTGATGGAGGATCGAGGGACTGAGTGAGGGAGGGTCGAGGGACTGAGTGAGGGAGGATCAGGGGATTGAGTGACTGAGGATCGAGGGACTGTGTGAGGGGGGATCGAGGGACTGAGTGATGGAGGATCGAGGGACTGAGTGACAGAGGGTTGAGGGACTGAGTGACGGAGGATCGAGGGACTGAGTGAGGGAGGGTCGAGGGACTGAATGAGGGAGGGTCGAGGGACTGAGTGATGGTGGATCGAGGGACTGAGTGACGGAGGACCGAGATACTGAGTGACGGAGAATTGAGGGACTGAGTGACTGAGGATCGAGGGACTGAGTGAGGGAGGGTCAAGGGACTGAGTGATGGAGGATCGAGGGACTGAGTGTGGGAGGATCGAGGGACTGAGTGATGGAGGATCGAGGGACTGAGTGATGGAGGATCAAGGGACTTTCTGAGGGAGGATCGAGGGACTGAGTGAGGGAGGATCGAGGGACTGAGTGATGGAGGGTCGAGGGACTGAGTGATGGAGGATCGAGGGACTGAGTGAGGGAGGGTCGAGGGACTGAATGAGGGAGGGTCGAGGGACTGAGCGATGGTGGATCGAGGGACTGAGTAATGGAGGGCCGAGGGACTGAGTGAGGGAGGATGGAGGGACTGAGTGATGGAGGGTCAACGGAGTGTGTGAGGGAGGATCGAGGGACTGAGTGATGGAGGATAGAGGGACTGAGTGAGGGAGGGTCGAGGGACTGAGTGAGGGAGTGACTAGGGACTGAGTGAGGGAGGATCGAGCGAATGAGTGACTGAGGGTTGAGGGACTGTGTGGCGGAGGATCGAGGGACTGAGTGAGGGAGGGTCGAGGGACTGAGTGATGGAGGATCGAGGGACTGAGTGAGGGAGGGTCGAGGGACTGAGTGATGGAGGATCGAGGGACTGAGTGAGGGAGGAACGAGGGACTGAATGAGGGAGGATTGAGGGACTGAGTGAGGGAGTATCGACCGACTGAGTGACTGAGGGTCGAGGGACTGAGTGACGGAGAATTGAGGGACTGAGTGACTGAGGATCGAGGGACTGAATGAGGGAGGATCGAGGGACTGAGTGATAGAGGCTCGAGGGACTTTCTGAGGGAGGATAGAGGGACTGAGTGAGGGAGGATCAAGGGTCTGAGTGAGGGAGGGTCAAGGGACTGAGTGAGGGAGGATCGAGGGACTGAGTGATGGAGGATAGAGGGACTGAGTGAGGGAGGGTCGAGGGACTGAGTGAGGGAGGGTCGAGGGACTGAGTGAGGGAGGGTCGAGGGACTGAGTGAGGGAGGATCGAGGGACTGAGTGAGGGAGGATCGAGGGACTGAGTGAGGGAGGATTGAGGGACTGAGTGAGGGAGGCTTGAGGGACTGAGTGAGGGAGGCTCGAGGGACTGAGTGAGGGAGGATCGAGGGACTGAGTGAGGGAGGATTGAAGGACTGAGTGAGGGAGGCTTGAGGGACTGAGTGAGGGAGGATCGAGGGACTGAGTGAGGGAGTATCGAGGGACTGAGTGACTGAGGGTCGAGGGACTGAGTGACGGCAAATTGAGGGACTGAGTGACTGAGGATCGAGGGACTGAGTAAGGGAGGGTCAAGGGACTGAGTGATGGAGGATCGAGGGACTGAGTGAGGGAGGATCGAGGGACTGAGTGATGGAGGATTGAGGGACTGAGTGAGGGAGGGTCGAGGTACTGAGTGAGGGAGGATCGAGGGACTGAGTGAGGGAGGATCGAGGGACTGAGTGAGGGAGGATCGAGGGACTGAGTGAGGGAGGATTGAGGGACTGAGTGAGGGAGGCTCGACGGACTGAGTGAGGGAGGATCGAGGGACTGAGTGAGGGAGGATCGAGGGACTCAGTGAGGGAGGCTTGAGGGACTGAGTGAGGGAGGATTGAGGGACTGAGTGAGGGAGGATTGAGGGACTGAGTGAGGGAGGCTTGAGGGACTGAGTGAGGGAGGCTTGAGGGACTGAGTGAGGGAGGATCGAGAGACTGAGTGAGGGAGGATTGAGGGACTGAGTGAGGGAGGATCGAGGGATTGAGTCAGGGAGGATCGAGGGACTGAGTCAGGGAGGATTGAGGGACTGAGTGAGGGAGGATTGAGGGACTGAGTGAGGGAGGCTCGAAGGACTGAGTGAGCGTGGTCCGAGGGACTGAGTGGCCTCCTCCTCCTCCTGTGTACACAGAGAATTGTCACTGTCTGAAAGGGCAGTGGAAGCAGATTCAAGGGTAACTTTCAAAAGGGAAATTTATAAATACTGCAGCGGAGTGGATCTAATTGGAGAGCTCCACCAAAGGGCTGGCAGAGCAAACCATGTGATAATAGACCAGATCATCTGTGTTTAAGTGATGTTGGCTGATGGATAAATATTGTCCACAGGACACCGGGGTTGGGGGGAACTTCCCCTCTCTTCCACTACTGGCCATGGGATCTTTTACGTGAACCCGAGCGGGCAGACGGGCTCCTCAGTGTAACGTCTCATCCGAAAGACAGCCCCTCCGACAGTGCAGCACTCCCTCCCTCAGTACTGCCCCTCCGACAGTGCAGCGTTCCCATTGTACTGCCCCTCCGACAGTGCAGAGCTCCCTCACTACTGCCCCTCCGTCAGTGCAGCGCTCCCTCAGTACTGCCCCTCCGACAGTGCAGCGCTCTCTCAGTACTGCCCCTCCGACAGTGCAGAGCTCCCTCACTACTGCCCCTCCGTCAGTGCAGCGCTCCCTCACAACTGCCCCTCCCACAGTGCAGCGCTCCCTCAGTACTGCCCCCGACAGTGCAGTGCTCCCTCAATACTGCCCCTCCGACAGTGCGGCACTCCCTCAATACTGCCCCTCCGACAGTGCAGCGCTCCCTCAGTACTGCCCCTCCGACAGTGCAGCGCTCTCTCAGTACTGCCCCTCCGACAGTGCAGAGCTCCCTCAGTACTGCCCCTCCGACAGTGCAGCGCTCCCTCAGTACTGCCCCTCCGACAGTGCAGCGCTCCCTCAGTACTGCTCCTCCGACAGTGCAGCGCTCCCTCAGTACTGCCCCTCCGACAGTGCGGCACTCCCTCAGTACTGCCCCTCCGACAGTGCAGCGCTCCCTCAGTACTGCCCCCGACAGTGCAGCGCTCCCTCAATACTGCCCCTCCGACAGTGAGGCACTCCCTCAAAACTGCCCCTCCGACAGTGCAGCGCTCCCTCAGTACTGCCCCTCCGACAGTGCGGCGCTCCCTCAGTACTGCCCCTCCGACAGTGCAGCGCTCCCTCAGTACTGCCCCTCCGACATTGCTGTGCTCCCCCAGTACTGCCCCTCCGACAGTGCGGCGTTCCCTCAGTACTGCCCCTCCGACAGTGCAACACTCCCTCTGTACTGCCCCTCCGACAGTGCAGCGCTCCCTCAGTACTGCCCCCGACAGTGCGGCGTTCCCTCAGTACTGCCCCTCCGACAGTGCGGCACTCCCTCAATACTGCCCCTCCGACAGTGCGGCACTCCCTCAATACTGCCCCTCCGACAGTGCGGCGTTCCCTCAGTACTGCCCCTCCGACAGTGCGGCGTTCCCTCAGTACTGCCCCTCCGACAGTGCGGCGCTCCCTCAGTACTGCCCCTCCGACAGTGCAGCGCTCCCTCAGTACTGCCCCTCCGACATTGCTGTGCTCCCTCAGTACTGCCCCTCCGACAGTGCGGCGTTCCCTCAGTACTGCCCCTCCGACAGTGCGGTGCTCCCCCAGTACTGCCCCTCCGACAGTGCGGCACTCCCTCAGTACTGCCCCTCCGACAGTGCGGCGTTCCCTCAGTACTGCCCCTCCGACAGTGCAGCACTCCCTCAGTACTGCCCCTCCGACAGTGCGGCGCTCCCTCAGTACTGCCCCTCCGACAGTGCGGCACTCCCTCAGTACTGCCCCTCCGACAGTGCGGCGTTCCCTCAGTACTGCCCCTCCGACAGTGCGGCGCTCCCTCAGTACTGCCCCTCCGACAGTGCGGTGCTCCCCCAGTACTGCCCCTCCGGCAGTGCAGGGCTCCCTCAGTACTGCCCCTCCGACAGTGCGGCGCTCCCTCAGTACTGCCCCTCCGACAGTGCAGCGCTCCCACAGTACTGCCCCTCCGACAGTGCAGCGCTCCCCCAGTACTGCCCCTCCGACAGTGCAGCACTCTCTCAGTACTGCCCCTCCGACAGTGCAGCACTCCCTCAGTACTGCCCCTCCGACAGTGCGGCGCTCCCTCAGTACTGCCCCTCCGACAGTGCGGCACTCCCTCAGTACTGCCCCTCCGACAGTGCGGCGTTCCCTCAGTACTGCCCCTCCGACAGTGCGGCGCTCCCTCAGTACTGCCCCTCCGACAGTGCGGTGCTCCCCCAGTACTGCCCCTCCGGCAGTGCAGGGCTCCCTCAGTACTGCCCCTCCGACAGTGCGGCGCTCCCTCAGTACTGCCCCTCCGACAGTGCAGCGCTCCCACAGTACTGCCCCTCCGACAGTGCAGCGCTCCCCCAGTACTGCCCCTCCGACAGTGCAGCACTCTCTCAGTACTGCCCCTCCGACAGTGCAGCACTCCCTCAGTACTGCCCCTCCGACAGTGCGGCGTTCCCTCAGTACTGCCCCTCCGACAGTGCGCCGCTCCCTCAGTACTGGGCAACAGGGTAGTGTCGGCCTGGGATAATGGGGCTCAAGTCTCTGGAGTGGGGCTAAAACCCACGATGCTCTGACTTAGGCTACAGAGAGAGAGAGAGAGAGTGCTACCCACTGAGCCAGGGCCCAGGCTCAGGCAGGATCCACCGAACCATGGAGCTCGGCAGAAACAACAACAGCAGCTTGCATTTAGATAGCGCCTTTAACATAGTAAAACCTCACAAGGTGTGTCACAACAGCATAACTCAGGCAAAAATTGACACCGAGCCACAGGAGCAGTTATCAGGCGAGGTGACCTAAAGCTTGGTCAAAGAGGTAGGATTTTAAGGAGCGTCTTAAAGGAAGAGAGAGAGAGACGGAGATGTCTAGATAGGGAAGGCCAGAGTTTAGGGTCTAGGCCGCTGAAGGCACGGCCGCCAATGGTTCAGCGATGAAAATCAAGGCAGATTATTATCTGAATGGCAATAGATTGGGAGAAGGGGAAGTGCAACCAGACCTGGGTGTCCTTGTGCACCAGTCACTGAAGGTAAGCATGCAGGTGCAGCAGGCGGTTAAGAAGGCAAATGGTATGTTGGCCTTCGTAGCGAGAGGGTTCGAGTACAGGAACAAGGATGTCTTGCTGCAGTTGTACAGGGCCTTGGTGAGACCACACCTTGAGTATTGTGTGCAGTTTTGGTCACCTTATCTGAGGAAGGATGTTCTTGCCATGGAGGGAGTGCAGCGAAGATTCACCAGGCTGATACCTGGGATGGCAGGAATGACGTATGAGGAGAGATTGGGACGATTGGGTTTATACTCGCTGGAGTTTAGAAGAATGAGAGGGGATCTCATTGAAACTTATAAAATTCTGACAGGACTGGACAGACTAGATGCAGGAAGGATGTTCCCGATGGTCGGGGAGTCCAGAACCAGGGGTCACAGTCTAAGGATAAGGGGTAAGCCTTTTAGGACAGAAATGAGGAGGAATTTCTTCATCCAGAGAGTGGTGAACCTGTGGAATTCTCTACCACAGAAGGCAGTAGAAGCCAATACATTAAATATATTCAAGAAGGAGTTGGATATATTTCTTAAGGCTAAAGGGATCAAGAGATATGGGGAGAAGTCAGGGACAGGGTACTGAGTTTGGATGATCAGCCATGATCGCATTGAATGGCGGAGCAGGCTCGAGGGGCCGAATGGCCGACTCCTGCTCCTATCTTCTATGTTTCTATGTTTATGGGATGCGCGAGAGCCAGACTTGAAAGAGCGCCGAGGTCTTGGAGGATTCCAGTGGCAGGAGGAGGTTACAGAGGTAGGGAGGGGGGGCAGTAATCGGCATAGAAAGAGTAACGGAAAGGTCAAGCGAGATGGAGGAGAGAGTTACGGTCGGTTGTGTATCGGAGCTTCCAGCCTCGGCTGTCCCCTGAGTCGTCCGTGTGGAAGAGAATGTCGACGGCGTTACTCCGTGTGTCGATCGGCCCCGGTTTCTTGCTCCCGCACAAGGGACCTTTGACGATGTCATTGTATTCGATCTGAAACCAATGGGGAAATGACAGAGATGTCATTGATCCATGACTCACAAACGGTCAACACTCCAAATCCAACCTCAGGACACCTGAAATTTCCAACGAGATACAGAGTAAAGCTCCCTCTACACCGTCCCATCAAACACTCCCAGGGCAGGTACAGCCCGGGTTAGATACAGAGTAAAGCTCCCTCTACACTGTCCCATCAAACACTCCCAGGGCAGGTACAGCACGGGTTAGATACAGAGTAAAGCTCCCTCTACACTGTCCCATCAAACACTCCCAGGGCAGGTACAGCACGGGTTAGATACAGAGTAAAGCTCCCTCTACACTGTCCCATCAAACACTCCTAGGGCAGGTACAGCACGGGTTAGATACAGAGTAACGCTCCCTCTACACTGTCCCATCAAACACTCCCAGGGCAGGTACAGCATGGGTTAGATACAGAGTAAATCTCCCTCTACACTGCCCATCAAACAGTCCCAGGGCAGGTACAGCACGGGTTAGATACAGAGTAAAGCTCCCTCTACACTGTCCCATCAAACACTCCCAGGGCAGGTACAGCACGGGTTAGATACAGAGTAAAGCTCCCTCTACACTGTCCCATCAAACACTCCCAGGCCAGGTACAGCACAGGTTAGATACAGAGTAAAGCTCCCTCTACACTGTCTCATCAAACACTCCCAGGGCAGGTACAGCATGGGTTAGATACAGAGTAAAGCTCGCTCTACACTGTCCCATCAAACACTCCAGGGCAGGTACAGCACGGGTTAGATACAGAGTAAAGCACCCTCTACACTGTCCCATCAAACACTCCCAGGGCAGGTACAGCACGGAGTTAGATACAGAGTAAAGCTCCCTCTACACTGTCCAGTCAAACACTCCCAGGGCAGGTACAGCATGGGTTAGATACAGAGTAAAGCTGCCTATACACTGTCCCATCAAACACTCCCAGGGCAGGTACAGCACGGGTTAGATACAGAGTAAAGCTCCCTCTACACTGTCCCATCAAACACTCCCAGGGCAGGTACAGCATGGGTTAGATACAGAGTAAAGCTCCCTCTACACTGTCCCATCAAACACTCCCAGGGCAGGTACAGCATGGGTTAGATATAGAGTGAAGCTCCCTCTACACTGCCCCATCAAACACTCCCAGGCCAGGTACAGCACGAGTTAGATACAGAGTAAAGCTCCCTCTACACTGTCCCATCAAACACTCCCAGGGCAGGTACAGCACGGGTTAGATACAGAGTAAAGCTCCCTCTACACTGTCCCATCAAACACTCCCAGGGCAGGTACAGCACGGGCTAGATACAGAGTAAAGCTCCCTCTACACTGTCCCATCAAACACTCCCAGGGCAGGTACAGCACGGGTTAGATACAGAGTAAAGCTCCCTCTACACTGTCCCATCAAACACTCCTAGGGCAGGTACAGCATGGGTTAGATACAGAGTAAAGCTCCCTCTACACTGTCCCATCAAACAGTCCCAGGGCAGGTACAGCACGGGTTAGATACAGAGTAAAGCTCCCTCTACACTGTCCCATCAAACACTCCCAGGGCAGGTACAGCACGGGTTAGATACAGAGTAAAGCTCCCTCTACACTGTCCCATCAAACACTCCCAGGGCAGGTACAGCACAGGTTAGATACAGAGTAAAGCTCCCTCTACATTGTCTCATCAAACACTCCCAGGGCAGGTACAGCATGGGTTAGATACAGAGTAAAGCTCGCTCTACACTGTCCCATCAAACACGCCAGGGCAGGTACAGCACGGGTTAGATACAGAGTAAAGCTCCCTCTACACTGTCCCATCAAACACTCCCAGGGCAGGTACAGCACGGGTTAGATACAGAGTAAAGCTCCCTCTACACTGTCCCATCAAACACTCCCAGGGCAGGTACAGCACGGGTTAGATACACAGTAAAGCTCCCTCTACACTGTCCCATCAAACTCTCCCAGGGCAGGTACAGCACGGGTTAGATACAGAGTAAAGCTCCCTCTACACTGTCCCATCAAACACTCCCAGGGCAGGTACAGCACGGGGTTAGATACAGAGTAAAGCTCCCTCTACCACACCGGGCAAGATCAGGCTGACACAACCCAGGCCGGGGATGGTGCCTGGGCCTTGCCTGCTCTGTACAGAAGCTGCTGGTGGGAGGGACAGGGGCCCGCTTGTCCTGGGAGTCAAGCGAGCCTGGGCCGCGGTCGGACGGACTGGACATGTTGCGGGCATTCTCACCATCAGGTCGTCGTACGGACACGGGACCTCATCGTGGGAGTCGATCTCAAACAGGTCCATGAACTCCATGCTGATGACAAAGCCTTGTTCCACTCGGATACTGTAGTTGCAGCTGAGGTTAGGAGGATAAGGCCTGGGATACTCCGGGCTCTTCACGTGCCCTGAAATCTGGTTGAAAAATTCCTGGCACCCAACTGAGAAACGGAAATGAAGAGAGGCAGAGGCGTCAACTCACATCGAACTTCCACCAGCTCGCTCACCAAGGCAATGCTCAGAGAGTAAAACGGGAATGGGAGATGAATCACAGGATTAGGCCCCAGCTGAAGTATTGTGTCCATTTCCCCAGGCAACACACTTTAGGAAACATGTCAAGGCCTTCGAGAGGGTTGCAGAGGAGATTTACCAGAATGGTACCAGGGATGTGGGACTACAGTTACGTGGAGCGACTGGAGAAGCTGGGATTGTTCTCCTTAGAGCAGAGAAGGTTAAGGGGAGATTGACCAGAATGGTACCAGGGATGAGGGACTTCAGTTATGTGGAGAGACTGGAGAAGCTGGGGTTGTTCTCCTTAGAGCAGAGAAGGTTAAGGGGAGATTGACCAGAATGGTACCAGGGATGAGGGACTTCAGTGATGTGGAGAGAATGGAGAAGCTGGGGTTGTTCTCCTTAGAGCAGAGAAGGTTAAGGGGAGATTGACCAGAATGGGGCCAGGGATGAGGGACTTCAGTGATGTGGAGCGACTGGAGAAGCTGGGGTTGTTCTCCTTAGAGCAGAGAAGGTTAAGGGGAGATTGACCAGAATGGTACCAGGGATGAGGGACTTCAGTGATGTGGATAGACTGGAGATGCTGGGATTGTTCTCCTTAGAGCAGAGAAGGTTAAGTGGAGATTGACCAGACTGGTACCAGGGATGAGCGATGTCAGTTATGTGGAGAGACTGGAGAAGCTGGGATTGTTCTCCTTAGAGCAGAGAAGGTTAAGGGGAGATTGACCAGAATGGTACCAGGGATGAGGGACTTCAGTGATGTGGAGAGACTGGAGAAGCTGGGATTGTTCTCCTAAGAGCAGAAAAGGTTAAGGGGAGATTTACCAGAATGGTACCAGGGATGAGGGACTTCAGTTACGTGGAGAGACTTGAGAAGCTGGGGTTGTTCTCCTTAGAGCAGAGAAGGTTAAGGGGAGATTGACCAGAATGGTACCAGGGATGAGGGACTTCAGTGATGTGGATAGACTGGAGATGCTGGGATTGTTCTCCTTAGAGCAGAGAAGGTTAAGGGGAGATTTACCAGAATGCTACCAGGGGATGAGGGACTTCAGTTATGTGGAGAGACTGGAGAAGCTGGGGTTGTTCTCCTTAGAGCAGAGAAGGTTAAGGGGAGATTTACCAGAATGATACCAGGGATGAGGGACTTCAGTTACATGGAGAGACTGGAGAAGCTGGGATTGTTCTCCTTAGAGCAGAGAAGGTTAAGGGGAGATTGACCAGAATGGTACCAGGGGATGAGGGACTTCAGTGATGTGGAGAGACTGGAGAAGCTGGGATTGTTCTCCTTCGAGCAGAGAAGGTTAAGGGGAGATTGACCAGAATGGTACCAGGGATGAGGGACTTCAGTTATGTGGAGAGACTGGAGAAGCTGGGATTGTTCTCCTTAGAGCATAGAAGGTTAAGGGGAGATTGACCAGAATGGTACCAGGGATGAGGGACTTCAGTGATGTGGAGAGACTGGAGAAGCTGGGATTGTTCTCCTTAGTGCAGAGAAGGTTAAGGGGAGATTGACCAGAATGGGGCCAGGGATGAGGGACTTCAGTGATGTGGAGCGACTGGAGAAGCTGGGGTTCTTCTCCTTAGAGCACAGAAGTTTAAGGGGAGATTGACCAGAATGGTACCAGGGATGAGGGCCTTCAGTTACGTGGATAGACTGGAGAAGCTGGGGTTGTTCTCCTTAGAGCAGAGAAGGTTAAGTGGAGATTGACCAGAATGGTACCAGGGATGAGGGATGTCAGTGATGTGGAGAGACTGGAGAAGCTGGGATTGTTCTCCTTAGAGCAGAGAAGGTTAAGGGGAGATTGACCAGAATGGTACCAGGGATGAGGGACTTCAGTGATGTGGAGAGACTGGAGAAGCTGGGATTGTTCTCCTTAGAGCAGAGAAGGTTAAGGGGAGATTGACCAGAATGGTACCAGGGATGAGGGACTTCAGTGATGTGGATAGACTGGAGAATCTGGGATTGTTCTCCTTAGAGCAGAGAAGGTTAAGGGGAGATTGACCAGAATGGTACCAGGGATAAGCGACTTCAGTGATGTGGAGAGACTGGAGAAGTTGGGATTGTTTTCCTTAGAGCAGAGAAGGTTAAGGGGAGATTGACCAGAATGGTACCAGGGATGAGGGACTTCCGTGATGTGGATAGACAGGAGAAGCTGGGATTGTTCTCCTTAGAGCAGAGAAGGTTAAGGGGAGATTAACCAGAATGGTACCAGGGATGAGGGACTTCAGTTATGTGGAGAGACTGGAGAAGCTGGGGTTGTTCTCCTTAGAGCAGAGAAGGTTAAGGGGAGATTGACCAGAATGGTACCAGGGATGAGGGACTTCAGTTATGTGGAGAGACTGGAGAAGCTGGGATTGTTCTCCTTAGAGCAGAGAAGGTTAAGGGGAGATTGACCAGAATGGTACCAGGGATGAGGGACTTCAGTTATGTGGAGAGACTGGAGAAGCTGGGATTGTTCTCCTTAGAGCAGAGAAGGTTAAGGGGAGATTGACCAGAATGGTACCAGGGATGAGGGACTTCAGTTACGTGGAGAGACTGGAGAAGCTGGGATTGTTCCCCTCCGAGCAGAGAAGTTTAAGGGGAGATTGACCAGAATGGTACCAGGGGATGAGGGACTTCAGTGATGTGGAGAGACTGGAGAAGCTGGGATTGTTCTCCTTAGAGCAGAGAAGGTTAAGGGGAGATTGACCAGAATGGTACCAGGGATGAGGGACTTCAGTTATGTGGAGAGACTGGAGAAGCTGGGATTGTTCTCCTTAGAGCAGAGAAGGTTAAGAGAAGATTTACCTGAATGGTACCAGGGATGATGGACTTCAGTTATGTGGAGAGACTGGAGAAGCTGGGATTGTTCTCCTTAGAGCAGAGAAGGTTAAGGGGAGATTGACCAGAATGGGGCCAGGGATGAGGGACTTCAGTGATGTGGAGCGACTGGAGAAGCTGGGGTTGTTCTCCTTAGAGCAGAGAAGTTTAAGGGGAGATTGACCAGAATGGTACCAGGGATGAGGGACTTCAGTGATGTGGAGAGACTGGAGAAGCTGGGATTGTTCTCCTTAGAGCAGAGAAGGTTAAGGGGAGATTGACCAGAATGGTACCAGGGATGAGGGACTTCAGTTATGTGGAGAGACTGGAGAAGCTGGGATTGTTCTCCTTAGAGCAGAGAAGGTTAAGAGGAGATTTACCTGAATGGTACCAGGGATGAGGGACTTCAGTTATGTGGAGAGACTGGAGAAGCTGGGATTGTTCTCCTTAGAGCAGAGAAGTTTAAGGGGAGATTGACCAGAATGGTACCAGGGATAAGGGACTTCAGTGATGTGGAGAGACTGGAGAAGTTGGGATTGTTTTCCTTAGAGCAGAGAACGTTAAGTGGAGATTGACCAGAATGCTACTAGGGATGATGGACTTCAGTTATGTGGAGAGACTGGAGAAGCTGGGATTGTTCTCCTTAGAGCAGAGAAGGTTAAGGGGAGATTGACCAGAATGGTACCAGGGGATGAGGGACTTCAGTTATGCAGAGAGACTGAAGAAGCTGGGATTGTTCTCCTTAGAGCAGAGAAGGTTAAGGGGAGATTGACCAGAATGGTACCAGGGATAAGGGACTTCAGTGATGTGGAGAGACTGGAGAAGTTGGGATTGTTTTCCTTAGAGCAGAGAACGTTAAGTGGAGATTGACCAGAATGCTACTAGGGATGATGGACTTCAGTTATGTGGAGAGACTGGAGAAGCTGGGATTGTTCTCCTTAGAGCAGAGAAGGTTAAGGGGAGATTAACCAGAATGTTACCAGGGATGAGGGACTTCAGTTATGTGGAGAGACTGGAGAAGCTGGGGTTGTTCTCCTTAGAGCAGAGAAGGTTAAGGGGAGATTGACCAGAATGGTACCAGGGATGAGGGACTTCAGTTATGTGGAGAGACTGGAGAAGCTGGGATTGTTCTCCTTAGAGCAGAGAAGGTTAAGGGGAGATTGACCAGAATGGTACCAGGGATGAGGGGCTTCAGTTCTGTGAAGAGACTGGAGAAGCTGGGATTGTTCCCCTTAGAGCAGACAAGGTTAAGGGGAGATTTACCAGAATGATACCAGAGATGAGAGACTTCAGTTATGTGGAGAGACTGGAGAAGCTGGGATTGTTCTCCTTAGAGCAGAGAAGGTTAAGGGGAGATTGACCTGACTGGTACCAGGGATGAGAGACTTCAGTTATGTGGAGAGACTGGAGAAGCTGGGATTGTTCTCCTTAGAGCAGAGAAGGTTAAGGGGAGATTTACCAGAATGATACCAGGGATGAGAGACTTCAGTTATGTGGAGAGACTGGAGAAGCTGGGATTGTTCTCCTTAGAGCAGAGAAGGTTAAGGGGAGATTTACCAGAATGATACCAGGGATGAGGGACTTCAGTTACGTGGAGAGACTGGAGAAGCTGGGATTGTTCTCCTTAGAGCAGAGAAGGTTAAGGGGAGATTTACCAGAATGATACCAGGGATGAGGGACTTCAGTTACGTGGAGAAACTGGAGAAGCTGGGATTGTTCTCCTCAGAGCAGAGAAGGTTAAGGGGAGATTGACCAGAATGGTACCAGGGGATGAGGGACTTCAGTGATGTGGAGAGACTGGAGAAGCTGGGATTGTTCTCCTTAGAGCAGAGAAGGTTAAGGGGAGATTGACCAGAATGGTACCAGGGGATGAGGGACTTCAGTTATGTGGAGAGACTGGAGAAGCTGGGATTGTTCTCCTTAGAGCAGAGAAGGTTAAGGGGAGATTGACCAGAATGATACCAGGGATGAGGGACTTCAGTTATGTGGAGAGACTGGAGAAGCTGGGATTGTTCTCCTTAGAGCAGAGAAGGTTGAGGGGAGATTGACTAGAATGGTACCAGGGATGAGGGACTTCAGTGATGTGGAGAGACTGGAGAAGCTGGGATTGTTCTCCTTAGAGCAGAGAAGGTTAAGGGGAGATTGACCAGAATGATACCAGGGATGAGGGACTTCAGTGATGTGGAGAGACTGGAGAAGCTGGGATTGTTCTCCTTAGAGCAGAGAAGGTTAAGGGGAGATTGACCAGACTGGTACCAGGGGATGAGGGACTTCAGTAATGCGGAGAGACTGGAGAAGCTGGGATTGTTCTCCTTAGAGCAGAGAAGGTTAAGGGGAGATTAACCAGAATGGTACCAGGGGATGAGGGACTTCAGTGATGTGGAGAGACTGGAGGAGCTGGGATTTTTCTCCTTAGAGCAGAGAAGGTTAAGGGGAGATTGACCAGAATGGTACCAGGGATGAGGGACTTCAGTGATGTGGAGAGACTGGAGAAGCTGGGATTGTTCTCCTTAGAGCAGAGAAGGTTAAGGGGAGATTGACCAGAATGGTACCGGGGATGAGGGACTTCAGTGATGTGGAGAGACTGGAGAAGCTGGGGTTGTTCTCCTTAGAGCAGAGAAGGTTAAGGGGAGATTGACCAGAATGGTACCAGGGATGAGGGACTTCAGTGATGTGGAGAGACTGGAGAAGCTGGGATTGTTCTCCTTAGAGCAGAGAAGGTTAAGGGGAGATTGACCAGAATGGTACCGGGGATGAGGGACTTCAGTGATGTGGAGAGACTGGAGAAGCTGGGGTTGTTCTCCTTAGAGCAGAGAAGGTTAAGGGGAGATTGACCAGAATGGTACCAGGGATGAGGGACTTCAGTGATGTGGAGAGACTGGAGAAGCTGGGATTGTTCTCCTTAGAGCAGAGAAGGTTAAGGGGAGATTGACCAGAATGGTACCAGGGATGAGGGACTTCAGTTATGTGGAGCGACTGGAGAAGCTGGGGTTGTTCTCCTTCGAGCAGAGAAGGTTAAGGGGAGATTTAATGGAGGCGTTCAAAATGAGTTGGGGTTTTGATAGAGTAAATAAGGAGAAACTGTTTCCACTGCTCTGTGGGTCGAGAACCAGAGGACACAGATTAAAATAATTGGCAATTAGCCAGAGGGGGCGATGAGGAGAATTGTTTTTGCACAGCGAGTTTTATAATCTGGGATACACTTCCTGAAAGGGTGGTGGAAACGCATTCAATAATAACTTTCAAAAGGGAATTGGATAAATACGTGAAGGGGAAAAATTTCCAGGGCTCTGGGGAAAGAGCAGCGGGGTGGGATTATTTGGACAGCTCCACCAAAGACAGACGTGATGGGCTGAATGGCCTCCTTCTGTGCTGTATTGTTCTGTGAGGATGTGTTGGGGAAAAGGAACTGGTGTGAGAGACACGGTCAATCTTATGGAGCAATTCAACTTCTCTCTATCTGTTGTCAACAAGTAGACGTGTCATTAACTCTAGACCTATAGCATGCAGAGCTAGTGAAATCTATCTCTCCCCACTCTCTCTCTGTGTGTGTCTCTCTTCTCTCTCTCTCTCGCTGTTTCTCTCTCTCTCTCTCTGTCTCTCTATGTCTCTCTCTCGCTGTCTCTCTCTCTCTCTCTGTCTCTCTCTCACTCTGTCTCTCTCTCTGTATCTCTGTCTCTCTCTCTCTCTCTCTGTCGCTCTCTCTGTCTCTCTCTCTCTCTCTGTCTCTCTCTCTGTCTCTCTCTCTCTGTCTCTCTCTGTCTCTCTCTCTCTCTCTCTCTGTCTCTCTCTGTCTCTCTCTCTGTCTCTCTCTCTCTGTCTCTCTCTCTCTGTCTCTCTCTCTCTCTCTGTCTCTCTCTCTGTCTCTCTCTGTCTCTCTCTCTCTCTCACTCTCTCTCTCTCCCTTTCTCTCTCTCTCTGTCGCTCTCTCTCTCACTCTGTCTCTCTCTCTGTCTCTCTCTCTCTCTCTCTCTCCCTTTCTCTCTCTCTCTGTCGCTCTCTCTCTCACTTTGTCTCTCTCTCTCTCTCTCTGTCTCTCTCTCTCTCTCTGTCTCTCTCTGCCTCTCTCTCTCTCTGTCTCTCTCTCTCTCTCTCTGTCTCTCTCTCTCTCTCTGTCTCTCTCTCTGTATCTCTCTCTCTCTCAGTTCAGTTCAGTTCAGTTCAAATGCTTTATTGGCATGAAAGTTTACAGAGAACCATATTGCCAAAGCTTACATAGCAAAAAGGTACAGTTTTACAACATTCTGTAGGTGTCAATGTTGGGTACATACAATATTACTTTTAAACAATATTAATTTTAAACAGTCTTACTTTTAAACAGTCCTCAGGTTGTGACATGTTGTTACATATTTGGCCCCAAGGTATGGTCTGTCTCCTTCTCCTGGGACTAATCTCAATTTTGACAGATCATCCAATTCCTTGAAATCTGGGGTTGTTTGGCTTAGCTTGTTGAATAATATGTTTCTTGATGTGTTGAATTTTTCGCATTTTAGGAGGAAATGCATTTCTGTTTCAACCTCGCCAGCCAGACATTGATCGCATATTCTATTCTCTCTAGGCTGCCAGGATTTCTTGTATCTGCCTTTTTCAATTTCCAGTTGGTGGTCGCTTAGTCTGTACCTGGTGAGGGTCTGTCTCTGTTTTGTGTCTCTGATGGTCGTGAGGTAGTCTGCCAGTTTATATTCTCTTTTTAGGGCCCGGTAACATTCTAATCTGCTTTGGCTTTCGGTTATTTTGTTCCAATGTTCCAGGTAGGTTTCTTTGCATTTTTTAATGATTTGGTTCACTCGGATTGGTGTTTGGACGGCTGTGTTGGTCTGGGGCTGGTCAGGGTCCGGCTGAGTACTTAGTTTCAGTAGCAGCTGACTCAGGGGACTCTTTTCTGGGTTTAGCTCTTGGGTCTGAAAGGCTTTGAAATGAAGGGTGTCTGGGGAGCTAGATTTGAGGTGATTTAGGAAGTTTAGTGCTCGTTTTTGGATGTTTATTATCAGTGGGTATCTGCCTAGTTCGGCTCTGCATGCATTTGTTGGCGTTTTTCTTTGGGTGCGAAGGATGCTTCGGCAGAATTCTGCATGTAGGGCTTCTATTGTGTGTTTTTCCCATTTAGTGTAGCTTTGGTGATTTAGCGGGCCCCATACTTCACTACCGTACAGTGCAATGGGCAGGATTATGCTGTCAAATATTTTGAGCCAGATTTTGATTGGGATTTGGATGTTGTAGAATTTTCTTTTTATTGCATATAGGGCTCTTCGGGCTTTTTCTTTTAGTGCATTCACTGCTATGCTGAAGCTCCCTGATGCTGTAATAGTTAGACCAAGGTAGGTGTAGCTCATAGTGTGTCCTATAGTGGTATCACTGAGGGTAAACTGGTATTTGTTTTCCTGACATCTGGGTCTTTTCTGAAAAATCTCTCTCTCTCTGTCTCTCTCTGTCTCTCTCTCTCTCTCTCTGTCTCTCTCTGTCTCTCTCTCTCTCTCTCTGTCTCTCTCTCTGTCTCTCTCTCTCTCTGTCTCTCTCTGTCTCTCTCTCACTCTCTCTCTCTCTCTGTCACCTTTACAGCTTTTCCCATCATCTTGCAGTTGGTATCCATGACGACAGGAGCAGATGTAGCTGCCGAGAGAGTTGTGACAGAGTTGGTCACAGAGCGGAGCCTCCTCATCCTGCGGTTCGCATTCATCGACATCTGGAAAACACAACCCCGACTGTTCACTGAGGTCAAACACTCCCAGGGCAGGTACAGCATGGGTTAGATACAGAGTAAAGCTCCCTCTACACTGTCCCATCAAACACTCCCAGGACAGGTACAACACGGGTTAGATACAGAGTAAAGCTCCCTCTACACTGTCCCATCAAACACTCCCAGGGCAGGTACAGCACGGGTTAGATACAGAGTAAAGCTCCCTCTACACTGTCCCATCAAACACTCCCAGGGCAGGTACTGCATGGGTCAGATACTGAGTAAAGCTCCCTCTACACTGTCCCATCAAACACTCCCAGGGCAGGTACAGCACGGGTTAGATACAGAGTAAAGCTCCCTCTACACTGTCCCATGAAACACTCCCAGGGCAGGTACAGCACGGGTTAGATACAGAGTAAAGCTCCCTCTACACTGTCCCATCAAACACTCCCAGGGCAGGTACAGCACGGGTTAGATACAGAGTAAAGCTCCCTCTACACTGTCCCATCAAACACTCCCAGGGCAGGTACAGCACGGGTTAGATACAGAGTAAAGCTCCCTCTACACTGTCCCATCAAACACTCCCAGGGCAGGTACAGCACGGGTTAGATACAGAGTAAAGCTCCCTCTACACTGTCCCATCAAACACTCCCAGGGCAGGTACAGCACGGGTTAGATACAGAGTAAAGCTCCCTCTACACTGTCCCATCAAACACTCCCAGGGCAGGTACAGCACGGGTTAGATACAGAGTAAAGCTCTCTCTGCACTGTCCCATCAAACACTCCCAGGGCAGGTACAGCACGGGTTAGATACAGAGTAAAGCTCCCTCTACACTGTCCCATCAAACACTCCCAGGGCAGGTACAGCACGGGTTAGATACAGAGTAAAGCTCCCTCTACAGTGTCCCATCAAACACTTCCAGGGCAGGTACAGCATGGGTTAGATACAGAGTAAAGCTCCCTCTACACTGTCCCATCAAACATTCCCAGGGCAGGTACAGCACGGGTTAGATACAGAGTAAAGCTCCCTCTACACTGTCCCATCAAACACTCCCAGGGCAGGTACAACACGGGTTAGATACAGAGTAAAGCTCCCTCTACACTGTCCCATCAAACACTCCCAGGACAGGTACAGCACGGGTTAGATACAGAGTAAAGCTCCCTCTACACTGTCCCATCAAACACTCCCAGGGCAGGTACTGCATGGGTCAGATACAGAGTAAAGCTCCCTCTACACTGTCCCATCAAACACTCCCAGGGCAGGTACAGCACGGGTTAGATACAGAGTAAAGCTCCCTCTACACTGTCCCATGAAACACTCCCAGGGCAGGTACAGCACGGGTTAGATACAGAGTAAAGCTCCCTCTACACTGTCCCATCAAACAATCCCAGGGCAGGTACAGCACGGGTTAGATACAGAGTAAAGCTCCCTCTACACTGTCCCATCAAACACTCCCAGGGCAGGTACAGCACGGGTAAGATACAGAGTAAAGCTCCCTCTACACTGTCCCATCAAACACTCCCAGGGCAGGTACAGCACGGGTTAGATACAGAGTAAAGCTCCCTCTACACTGTCCCATCAAACACTCCCAGGGCAGGTACAGCACGGGTTAGATACAGAGTAAAGCTCCCTCTACACTGTCCCATCAAACACTCCCAGGGCAGGTACAGCACGGGTTAGATACAGAGTAAAGCTCCCTCTACACTGTCCCATCAAACACTCCCAGGGCAGGTACAGCACGGGTTAGATACAGAGTAAAGCTCCCTCTACACTGTCCCATCAAACACTCCCAGGGCAGGTACAGCACGGGTTAGATACAGAGTAAAGCTCCCTCTACACTGTCCCATCAAACACTCCCAGGGCAGGTACAGCACGGGTTAGATACAGAGTAAAGCTACCTCTACACTGTCCCATCAAACACTCCCAGGGCAGGTACAGCACGGGTTAGATATAGAGTAAAGCTCCCTCTACACTGTCCCATCAAACACTCCCAGGGCAGGTACAGCACAGGTTAGATACAGAGTAAAGCTCCCCCTACACAGTCCCATCAAACACTCCCAGGGCAGGTACAGCACGGGGTTAGATACAGAGTAAAGCTCCCTCTACACAGTCCCATCAAACAATCCCAGGGCAGGTACAGCCCGGGTTAGATAGAGAGTAAAGCTCCCTCTACACTGTCCCATCAAACACTCCCAGGGCAGGTACAGCACGGGTTAGATACAGAGTAAAGCTCCCTCTACACTGTCCCATCAAACACTCCCAGGGCAGGTACAGCACGGGTTAGATACAGAGTAAAGCTCATTCTACACTGTCCCATCAAACACTCCCAGGGCAGGTACAGCACGGAGTTAGATACAGAGTAAAGCTCCCTCTACACTGTCCCAACAAACACTCCCAGGGCAGGTACAGCACGGGTTAGATACAGAGTAAAGCTCCCTCTACACTGTCCCAACAAACAATCCCAGGACAGGTACAGCACGGGTTAGATACAGAGTAAAGCTCCCCCTACACTGTCCCATCAAACACTCCCAGGGCAGGGAC
The DNA here is from genome assembly GCF_052327205.1 of Somniosus microcephalus. Classification (NCBI taxonomy): domain Eukaryota; kingdom Metazoa; phylum Chordata; class Chondrichthyes; order Squaliformes; family Somniosidae; genus Somniosus; species Somniosus microcephalus. The sequence goes on from NW_028225181.1 coordinate 15,464,733, forward strand.
AGCACGGGTTAGATACAGAGTAAAGCTCCCTCTACACCGTCGCATCAAACACTCCCAGGGCAGGTACAGCACGGGTTAGATACAGAGTAAAGCTCCCTCTACACTGTCCTATCAAACACTCCCAGGGCAGGTACAGCACGGGTTAGATACAGAGTAAAGCTAGCTCTAAACTGTCCCATCAAACACTCCCAGGGCAGGGACAGCACGGGTTAGATACAGAGTAAAGCTCCCTCTACACCGTCGCATCAAACACTCCCAGGGCAGGTACAGCACGGGTTAGATACAGAGTAAAGCTCCCTCTACACTGTCCCATCAAACACTCCCAGGGCAGGTACAGCATGGGTTAGATACAGAGTAAAGCTCCCTCTAAACTGTCCCATCAAACACTCCCAGGGCAGGGACAGCACGGGTTAGATACAGAGTAAAGCTCCCTCTACACCGTCGCATCAAACACTCCCAGGGCAGGTACAGCACGGGTTAGATACAGAGTAAAGCTCCCTCTACACTGTCCTATCAAACACTCCCAGGGCAGGTACAGCACGGGTTAGATGCAGAGTAAAGCTCCCTCTACACTGTCCCATCAAACACTCCCAGGGCAGGTACAGCACGGGTTAGATACAGAGTAAAGCTCCCTCTACACTGTCCTATCAAACACTCCCAGGGCAGGTACAGCACGG